>NW_027701587.1:0-344 GCF_054177405.1 Leptonychotes weddellii | reverse complement strand
TCCCCCAAGAAGCTCAGGGTCCAGAAGGGGCGTTGGACAAGAAGACCAGTGACCACCGTCAGGTGTCTCAGGTGCCAGGATGGGGCCTGTCCTCCCTGGGACATCATGGAGAAGGGGCTGCTTGAACCGTCTTGAAAGATGGGGCAATCCAGTGGCACCAGGCAGAGGCGTTTAGAGTTGGGAGCCCCAGGAGAGGCTGATGGGTAAGGTACACTTCATGGCTTTGTGCTCAGATTCTGGAGTCAGGCTGCTGAACTTCTAATTCCAACATGGCCACTAATGAGCTGGGACCCTCCCACCACCTCCTTCTACATTTGAAAGGGAGGGCTGTGGAGAGCAAGCAG
>NW_027701586.1:0-344 GCF_054177405.1 Leptonychotes weddellii | reverse complement strand
GCTCAGCACCAGCCTCCCTCAGTGGCCCTCGCTCGCCTGTCCCAGTCGCCCAGAGCGCAGTAACGGCCTCCTACCAAGCAGGCCTGGCCCCGACTTCGGTCACACCAACTCCCCCGAGCCCCTCCGGGGCCAGATGGAGACTAGGAGCACCCCTGTGAGCCCCTCGGAGAAGTGCGAGGTCAGCGCTGACCCTGGTCCTGCTGGTCCCACGGGCGGGAGGCCAGGCCCACGCGGGACCTCACGGCGCTGCAGGTGCGCCCCGTCAGCCTGGAAGAACCCCTAAGCCAGAGGCTGCTTTTAACACCTTTTCATGCTGCTGTGAAGGGTAAGGAAACTGAGGCAGG
>NW_027701585.1:0-344 GCF_054177405.1 Leptonychotes weddellii | reverse complement strand
TGTCCTCAGCCTAATTAAAAATCCATTACAAGAACATACAATACCCCCGATCACGCGGTATTTTCCAGCGCTCAGAGCAACGGGAAATAAAATGAGTGATGTCGGTTCAACCTTCTGGCCTCCCCTGCTTAGGAGTGTGACTCGGTTTCCCGCACAGCAAGCTGCTCCTTATTTCAAAAGCAGCCTGATGAACCCCCCATCCCCCAAAAGACAAGGCGGGCTTCACGAAACCAGGTTGGAAAGGAGCCCTAAGGCTGAAAATTCTTACTTCCACTGTCGTCCGGCATTCCAGGTTGGGGGCGGTACGGGGGTTTGGGCTTTGGGTAGATATCTGCGGGGAAAAC
>NW_027701584.1:0-344 GCF_054177405.1 Leptonychotes weddellii | reverse complement strand
TTATAAGCATGACAATTTAAGTTACTAAAACAAGAGCAGGGTCATACACCAACAAAGAAAAACTTATAAAAAAGATTCTCCTAGTCTAGTTCATGGGTATTTCCAGGGGCTCCTGAAACAACGATCTTCAGTTTCCACCTTTCCAGTAAATAAGGTAGAAGTCTCCTAATTTTGGCCCTTTCCCCAAATTTCTCTCAAAATTTTTAGTTTCTCTCAAAATTTCTCTCAAAACTTCTGAGATGAGATCTCTCTCTTTTAAAATTTTAGTTTCTCTCAAAATTTCATCCCAGTGCCCTTCCTTCAAGAGAACGCCTTGGGACCTCCCACTAGAACTGAGGCAGTGA
>NW_027701583.1:0-6320 GCF_054177405.1 Leptonychotes weddellii | reverse complement strand
AGGGAAGGAGAGAAAAAGGAAGCAAGGAAGCAAGCAAGAAGCAAGCAAGCAAACAAACTTATCAGTTGGAATTCAAAATAAATGCCGGACAAATGGATAACAATACCCAGGCACTTAGATTCAAATCAAGCATGAGATACATGATTTTTATTTTCTATAAGGAGGTAGAAAGGAGAATTTTCAAAATGTTTTCTTACAGGGACACCTGGGTGGCTCAGTCGGTTAAGCGTCTGCCCTCAGCTCAGGTCATGATCCCAGGGTCCTGGGATCGAGTCCCGCATCGGGCTCCCCGGAGAGCGGGGAGCCTGCTTCTCCCTCTGCCTCTCTCTCTCTCTATCTCTCATGAATAAATAAATAAAATCTTTAAAAAAAAATGTTTTCTTACAGAAATGTTCAAACATATCTAGAAGTGGAGCAAAAAGGATAAAAATCCCCATTCATCCATCACTTAGTTTCAACCAATTTTATTCTTTAATCAGAGAGAATCAGGCAAAATCTACAGGCACACATGGGCATCAAGAGATTAGAGGTATAACAGTGTGGACAAAGCAACCCTGGGCTTTGGAGTCTAAGTCCTCTTCCCCTTCTGCAGGGTGTACGACCAGGAGCCAGTTCCTTAACTTCTGGCCAGACTTCACTCCAGCAAAACGTGGATGAGGATATCCACATGTCAGGATCACTGACAAATCAAGGGAAGCACAGAGCTGGTCCAGTAGCAGCTGTTCAGTAAATGGTCCAGTTTTGCTGTGGTTTCTGTATTCAAACATATCAGACAGTCATGCCCGGAAGATAAGCAAGAAATTATAACTCAGACCAAGTCAGGACAAAGGCCTGACTCTGACACATGTGGGATTTTCCCAATGTTTTCTTGGAAACAAGTAATCAATGGCAAAAAGCCTCAAGTCCATGCATGTTACAGATAAAGCAGATATATTTTGAATGGCAGGGAATGAGGAAGGCTTGCAATGAATTTTTTTTTTCTTTTTAATGCTGACTAATTTTATAGTGACCAGTTAACCATTTACTCTCCCTAGAGTGTTTATGGTGTTTCAGTGCTGAAATCCTAAAACACGCTGCAGGCAATTGTAACCTCCAGGGGATACTTGGCAATGTCAAAATACATTTTTGGCTGGAGATATTCTTCGTTGTCATGATGGGGCAGGGGTGTTACTGGCATCTGGTGGGTAGGGGCCAGGGAACATCCTAGAATGCATAAAACAGCATCCCCACCCCCAGCAAAATACTACGCAAATCCATGTACTATTACTACCAAGGCTGACAACCTCTGAGTTAGCTCAAAACCGATCAAGCTTTGGGGTCTCACAGAATTATATTAAATCCCTGCTATGTGGTTTACCATCTCTACACCTTCCTATGAATGTCTCCGCTATGATTTGGGGAGGATGACACCCTCATTGCAGGTCTGTCTGCTTAATGGAAGATAATCCGGGGGGCAGGGGGAGTGTTGACCTCTGAGCCTGACACACAGAGGCACTCAATTAGTGGTGATCATTGCCATTGTTCATTGATTGCTGCAGTGTTCGACACTGTGAATAATAATCCTGGATTTCTTTTTTTTTTTTTTTTTTAATTCTTGGTGAGCCAAGTGGAGAGCTAGATCCTGGGAGGAAACCGAAGATGGTCTCAAGTGAACCATGCCATCCTATCCTGGAAGCTGGGTATGGAGGATAAGAGACTGTCTAGGGAAAGTATGCTCACAAGCACACTGGATGGGGGGTTGGTTATAAGTAGATGGGACTCTTCTGATTGGGAAACGGAAAAAGTAGATTTTTATCAACTGTGGGACTATTGATATTTGGGCCCAGATAATTCTTCTTTGATGCTGGACCCTGCAAGGATGTTAAGCAGCATGCCTGGCCCCTTGAGGCCAGTAGCCCCCCTGCCCCCACACCCTCAATGTCTCACGCCTCCAGATACTGTTGAATGTTCCCCTGGGAGAGTTGGGAACTGATTTGGGCCCATGATGGTGGCAGTGACCCTTCACTCTCCACTTTCAGGCCATTCCTAAAGCAGACGTCACTCATTAGGCATGGTCCTGTGCCGCTGAGTGCAGACCCAGACATCTTAACACGTGCCCACCAGACTGCCAGGACGGATCTGTTCCTTTGAATCTTCTTACCCATCCTAACCTGCACTCCCCTGTCTATGCCTTCATTTGCAACTCTGCAGTGTTTTAAATACCACCTGCCTCTCAGCAAAGTCTCCTGTGTGTTGCTGTTGTTTTTTTCTTGGATTCACAATTATCTCGGACATCCATGTTTGACATCCCATTGGTTCACCTGCGACAATCTTTCCATATGCTAGATATCATTAAGATGCTTTCTCAGAGATCCCTGAATTTCCCTCCTGTTCATTAAAATGCACGTTTCTCCAAGATGGAAGTACTAGCCATTATTTTTCAATATTAATGTTATTGTTTTTCTGAAGCTTCTGTTGTCCCGTAACTCAAGGACCCCTTGTTGAATCCCATATGTAGCATGTTTATTAGATGTAATATTTTATCTCTCGGACTCAGTGCCTGACACTATCATTTCCTTCTTATTTCAATAAAAATGATCTCCTTCCTTGCGGTTCTGACAAGAGCTAATGGTTTTCTTTATCACAGGAGAAAGTAAGAATGAGGCAGTGCTAAAAGACAAAATGAACTATATATATTTGTGCCTTAATTCAATTTATAGCATAAACTCCAATCTTAATCAAGTAACTTCATAACTTCAGATATAAGAACAACAACAACAAAAGCCACTGGCAGAGTCTAAGGGCCTCCAATTTTTCTGGATTTGCAGATTGCAGGTTTGAAAAACGATGTCCAAACATAACCTTATGGAAACAGAAGGCACCCGCCACAAATGCTCCCATGATTTTGGTATTCCTTCCTTCTTTCTATCTTTTTTTCTTTTTTTTTGGTGTGTATATTGCAGAGTGGGGGGGCATTTCTATCGAAGTCATTTAATTAAGTGCTAATAGAATCTGGTACAACTATCACCAACAGAAGCACAATATTACCTGTTTGATGAGAATTCTTTGCTACATGTAAATTCCAGGCAGATTCTGCCCCGCTTTGTAGCTTTATTAGGAATGAAAAAAAAAAAAAATAACATATTCAGTGCACAATTAGATCATGAACATTCCAGCAGGGAGCTGAGAGTTTAAGAGCAAATGCCAAACAATTGTGCAAATAAAGGCATTTAAAAAGCACCATCCAGATATCATATAGAGATGAAGATACGGGACAAATGTTGAAACCTTTGCAAGTATTGAGACATGCATGAGTCCTGCTTGAAAAGACAACTGGACAACAGTAGATCACCCCCTGGTGTAAGTATCTGTCGGCATTTGTGTGGAGGATCAACGTTTTTGCCTGGTTCAGATCACACACTCTGAAAATAATCTGACAGGGTTCAGGATCCTGCATCTGCCACTGCCCAGCTGCGTAACCCTGACAAACACACCTTAACTCGGGCAAGTGTCAGATCCTATAAAATGAGGACACGAGAATGTAGCCCCTCAGCACACTGTCAAGATAAAATGACATGTCTGAACAGTGTTTAGCTTGTGCTTGGTACAGAGGAAGAACCCATACATGGCAATTCCATTCTTACTCTCTTATCTTGTTGCTATCTTTGGTCAACATTGTTACATTCAGCCCTGGGGGTTCTGACTTGGAGTGGACTGGAAGACTCCATTCAAATGTCAAATTCACCAGCACTTATAAGGTGCCTACTGGGGCAGTGCCCTGTGGAAGGTGCTGTAGGGAATTCAAAGATGAGTTTGACATGATCCCTGACTCCCAGGGGCTCATTAACACGGAGGGGAAGTGTTTGCCAACACCAGCAGTTACATATTGATGGCATCTCTCTACAGTGACACTTGGTAAGTTGCTGCAGTCCTGCATGCTGTGGTTTAGGTAGAAGTGCTACTTCATAGAGTGTGAGCCCCTTTAGGGCAAGGCAGAGGCCGTTTCTGAATCACTTCTGAAAGCCCGAGCGTCCAGCCTGGATCACTGACTCATATGTTCCTTCAGCAAAATGGTTCTTGAGGACCTGCCAGGTAGCAGTTGCTGGTGGGAATGCCAAGTGATGACCAAGGCATAGTTATGATCCTTGATCCTATAGACTCTGCATTCTACTCAGAGCAACAGACAGTAAGTAACCAGGCTCTCCCATCATAGCTAGCAGGATATCTAGCACAAAACCTTGAAATCTAGTTGGCTCTCAAGAAGTACTTAGTGAATAAATGAAAATAAAGGGACACATGCATACAAAGTTATCTCAAGTAGACAATGACATGCAATATGGAAATGGGATGCTCTGAGATATAACAAGAGGACATGAATTGATGTTGGGAAAATGGAAGCTTCCAGAGGAAATGATGAGGCATGGGAATATTCTATTGTGTTGATACGTAAGTCTTCCGGTGAAAACTTCCCTTCAGCAAAGCTGTGTTCTTCTAGCCTTCCTGGCTCATAATTTCCCCTTCTTGCATTACAAACTCTGTGTTTTGTTTGGGATGTCTGTCATCTGGGTGTGCAGGCAGAAATATGAAGCAGGGCAGGGATTGAGAGTACAGATATTATCTATGCTTCTTTGAGGACCATACAGTTTGCTCCAGAGGGAGCTCTTGAGAGACCGATCCAGTGGGAATTCTGCCAGTGAGGTCACACTCGGAAATATTAACACATTCCATGCCTCTGCTCATTTATCCACGGGTTGCACAAGTAATAACTGTATTTCCCTTATGTGTCAAGCTCTGCTAGATCCTGGGCTACATGGTTAGGAAAAACAGACAGCTTCCATTGATTTCTTCCCTTGGCCAGCCTGAATACAGCCTTCTTGAAGGCAGTCTGCTCAGTAGGGCCTATGCTAAGTAGACTGAAACACAGTCTCTGCTTGTAGAGGGGTCCTGTCCAATGATGGAAATAGAGGCATTAGCATCTTAGTTCAATACCCCAAGATGGTTACAATTTTTGCCACAATCTCTGGTTTGCCTCTCAGCAGAAGTGGCCAAGTTGGCTAGTGAGAAATAGAAGTGGGTGGGTCCTTTTCCATCATTATAAAAAAAAAGGCAAGGGGGAGAAACAAGGATATTTATACACAGAGATATGTAAGAGCTGAGTGCCAGGTCCACAGAGCTGGTGGGTTGAGCATCACCTGATGTCCCTGCAGGAAACACAGCATAGCCTGACCATCAGCAGGACTCTCTGCAATTAGGATGGGATCCATTTTAACAAATGTTTGCTGAGTTCCAGTAAAGTTATCAAACTCAGTTCCAGGCTGATGATACACAAAGGAAATAAATTCAGCATGACCTCAAGAAGCTTCTGAGCTGGTCCATCCACTGACCTCAGGTAAACTTACTCTCTGGTGCTTTCCATCTCCCAGTTTTGTTTTGTTATCTACAGTGTCTCATAGCAAGATCCCAGGGACAAAAATAGCAATGATTATCTCAAACAGCCATCATTTGTTGATACCTACAAGGTGCCTTGTCTTTCTATTTTCCTGCTTACAATCTTTAATCTGCATCTTCCTGGCTGAGTGAACTTGAGCATCTTACTGTCTCCCCTGCCCCTTAATTTATCCATCTGTATAATGGAGGAAATAATAGTTCCTACCAGGTAGAATTGTGAAGACATGCAAGATAATATAAGTGAAATTCTTAGCACGATGCCTGGGGCAGGTCACCACAAGTCCCTATGGATGAGGATAAGGCCCTATTAATGATACATCTTTTGTATTGAAAAAAATAAAACTATCAGAGACTGCTTTACTAGTACCAAACCAACAACAGAGAAGTTTCTAGAAAATTCCAGAAGGGCATGGGGAAAATTGAAATGGAGGAGAGAGGAGAACATATAGAAAGCTTGTTATTAAAATATATAGGAACTCAGTGGCTGCCCTGCATTTGAAAACTCCAATTCCATTTGTCTTGGTGGGGGTCTAAGCATCAGTATTTCTTTTAAAAAAGCTTTACAAAGAGGGCTAAAGCATCGGGTCTGCCTTTCAAGAAACAATTGTTGAAAGCTTGTACTGTTTATCTGTACTGTCTATTCTAGAATAAAACAAAAGACGGAAAAAAACATAAGGGAGAGTGGTGGGGTGAAACAGGCATTAAAAAAGGAAAGAAATGGAACAAATAATCCTAAAATTTGTATGGAACCAGAAAAGACCCCGCATAGCCAGAGGAATGTTGAAAAAGAAAAGCAAAGCTGGCGGCATCACAGTTCCGGACTTCCAGCTCTATTACAAAGCTGTCATCATCAAGACAGTATGGTACTGGCACAAAAACAGACACATAGATCA
>NW_027701582.1:0-344 GCF_054177405.1 Leptonychotes weddellii | reverse complement strand
CCGGGAAAATCCGGGAGGTAAATCCTGAAGTCTCTACAGGCCATCTGGCTTCTATTGAAACTACTCAGCTTTGTCATCGCAGCACGAAAGTGACCAGAGACAGTTCATCGATGCCTGGACATGACTGTATTCCAAAAACACTTATGGACACTGAAACTTAAATTTCACATAATTATATGAATTTTCATATCCTTTCTTTTTCAACCATTTAAACCTGTAAAAACCATTCTCAGCTCACAAGCCGTATAAAAGCGGTAGTGAGGGGCGCCTGGGTGGCTCAGTCGGTTAAGCGACTGCCTTCGGCTCAGGTCATGATCCTGGAGTCCCTGGATCGAGTCCCGCAT
>NW_027701581.1:0-344 GCF_054177405.1 Leptonychotes weddellii | reverse complement strand
TGGCTTTTGGTCAGTATCCTTCTCTAGCCACCCCATCACTTGCTCAATGCGACCCTAACAAGTGACCGAAGTGGCAGGAAGGGAGGTTATGCACAGATTCAAAGACAGTTTCACCACACAAAGTACCCAAGTAGCTGGCATTATTAACCAAACTGAGATTCTAATAGTTAGCACACCTTGGGGAACAGCCAGCTTCCCAGTGGCAAACTGACTACTCAGAACACCTTCCATCATGGAACACAGCCATTTTCCTGCACTGGAATTATTACTTATTTTGTGTTTCAGTTTGCTTTCATGATTCTTTTAGCATCACCACCCCTGGACTTTATAAATATCTTACACAT
>NW_027701580.1:0-344 GCF_054177405.1 Leptonychotes weddellii | reverse complement strand
TAATAAAATATCATAGATGTGGTGGCTTAGGCAACAACCACTTATTTCTCACAATTCTGGAGGCTGGGAAGTCCAAATTCAGGTGCTGGCAGATTTGGTATCTGGTGAGAGCCCTGTTCCTGGTTTGCTATATCCTCACATGGTAGAGGGAGAGAGAAAGAGCATGTGCTCTCTTTACTCTTTTATTTTTTATTTTTTTGTTTAAAGATTTATTTATTTATTTGAGAGGGAGAGAGAGAGAGCACACATAGAGGAAGAGGGAGAGGCAGACTCCCTGCTGAGCAGGGTGCCTGATGTGGGGATTGATCCCAGGACCCTGGGATCATGACCTGAGCCGAAGGCAG
>NW_027701579.1:0-344 GCF_054177405.1 Leptonychotes weddellii | reverse complement strand
CCCTCTAATGCAATTTTTTAAGGAAAGCAGACCCAGAGAACAGAATCCCTTCCCCAGTCCAACATTGCTCTACAAACTTTGGTTTTAGAGATGAAACATACAGTAACAAGGACAACTGGCATAAACCTCTTTCATAACAAGCACAAGTAACTAAGCATACATGTGTTTAGGTTATGTGGTTTGTTTCTGTTTATTGCTTGACTCAGTTCAATTTGTTGATTTATTAAATAAGGGTAATAAGGATGTTTTATCACACAGAACTTTTGCCTCCATATTATCCTTACATTATTTTTTTAATTATATGAATTATATTTATTTTTAAAGGGAATGACAAAATATTTTAT
>NW_027701578.1:0-344 GCF_054177405.1 Leptonychotes weddellii | reverse complement strand
TTGAGTTTTCCAATCCATGGATATGAATGTCTTTTCCTTTATTTCGATCTTCTTTCATTTCTTTCAGCATTATTTTGTGGTTTTCGGTCCACATGTCTCGTACTTCCTTGGTGACATTTGCTCCTAAGTATTTTGTTCTTTCTGATGCTATTGTAAACAGAAGGGTTTTCTTAATTTTGCCTTTGGATTGTTTTGTTTTCCCCTTCTGGGAAGGTAGCCTTTCATCACTCTCTTTTTGGTTCATAACCATTTCTTGAAGCGATCTTTATTGAATCCCTACTTTGGGCCAGGCACTGCTGGAGGTGATGGGGCTACACCAGGAGAGAAAATGAGAATAATCATTA
>NW_027701577.1:0-344 GCF_054177405.1 Leptonychotes weddellii | reverse complement strand
TGGCTTTTGGTCAGTATCCTTCTCTAGCCACCCCATCACTTGCTCAATGCGACCCTAACAAGTGACCGAAGTGGCAGGAAGGGAGGTTATGCACAGATTCAAAGACAGTTTCACCACACAAAGTACCCAAGTAGCTGGCATTATTAACGAAACTGAGATTCTAATAGTTAGCACACCTTGGGGAACAGCCAGCTTCCCAGTGGCAAACTGACTACTCAGAACACCTTCCATCATGGAACACAGCCATTTTCCTGCACTGGAATTATTACTTATTTTGTGTTTCAGTTTGCTTTCATGATTCTTTTAGCATCACCACCCCTGGACTTTATAAATATCTTACACAT
>NW_027701576.1:0-344 GCF_054177405.1 Leptonychotes weddellii | reverse complement strand
GGGTAGCCCCGTGATGGGTATTAAGGAGGGCACGTACTGCATGGAGCACTGGGTGTTATACGAAAACAGTGGATCGTGGATCACTACATCAAAATCTAATGATGTATTGTATGGTGACTAACATAATAAAATTTAAAAAAATTAAAAATAAAGTGCCAATTTCTTCTTGAAAAAAAAAAAAAAGAAGATAAACTGTTGGGTAACAAAGCCTGGAGGGGTTTGGGCAAAATAGGTGAAGGGGATTAAACAGGTACAAACTTCCAGTTATAAATTAGTAACAGAGATAAAATGTACAGCATAGGGAATATAGTAAATATTGTAATAACTCTGTATGGTGACAGATG
>NW_027701575.1:0-344 GCF_054177405.1 Leptonychotes weddellii | reverse complement strand
TTTCAAAACAAGCTGCAGATACTGGCTTGTTTCCCTCTAAATACTTCAATGTCCATATCATTAATAGAGTTTTTATTTTTTCCATTTGTGAAATAGTCACATAGTTCAAAAGTAAAGAAGTAGATGCTCAAAAGTCTTACTCCTATCCTGTTCCCCACTCCCATTATTTTATTTTTTTTAAGATTTTATTTTTATTTATTTGTCAGAGAGAGAAAGAGCACAAGCAGAGGGAGTGGCAGGCAGAGGGAGAAGCAGGCTCCCCGCTGAGCAAGGAGCCCAATGTGGGGCTTGGTCCCAGGACCCTGAGATCATGACCTGAGCCAAGGCAGACCCTTAACTGATGC
>NW_027701574.1:0-344 GCF_054177405.1 Leptonychotes weddellii | reverse complement strand
GTGTGTGTGTGTGTGTGTGTGTTTTTGATGACCTGTAGTTTAGAAAATCTTCATGGAACTGGTCTCCTTGAAAGCAGGCAGATTTGGACAAATGTAAAGAAAAAAGCAGGTGCACTCCCAGAAGAGTGAAGCAACAAAACAAAATAAAACACCCCCAAGAAAGTAGGGTAAGCATGTATGCATGTGTATGTATACAAACATTCAACCACTGGAGTTCAGTATGGATAGAAGGCTGTGGGATATAAGTCTGGGTATGAAGGGTTTTGACTGGCAGAGCAAAGAAGCTCACACTTTGTTTATTAAGCAATGGTGAGTCAAAGGTTTCAGGGGACATTAAAATATAG
>NW_027701573.1:0-344 GCF_054177405.1 Leptonychotes weddellii | reverse complement strand
AGGATTCAGTAAGAAGGTGTAGGTTTCAACTACTGAAAAGTCAAAAGTCAAGGATAAAAGAAAAAAAGAAATTTGAGTCCCAACTGCCCTCATTGTGGTTCAACCTTTATAATAGCTTCCTAATTGGTTTTTCACTTTTAGACTCTCCCCAACAGCCTGTTGAAACTGTTTTCAAATTGATCTTCCTTTTACAGAGTTGCGGTGATGTTTCCCCAACGCTCAAAAACTATTAAAACCAAGCCACATTTCCTGAAGGACTCCATCTAAACATCTTTCAAAACATGACCCTTTTATAATATGGTCTCAATGCATATTTTCATCAGCATATTGCATGAGGCTTCTTT
>NW_027701572.1:0-6320 GCF_054177405.1 Leptonychotes weddellii | reverse complement strand
ATTCACAGCACTTACCAGAGCACATACCCTCCCCAGTGTCTATCCCCCAGTCACCCCCTCCCTCCAACCCCACCCCCCACTCCAGCAACCCTCAGTTTGTTCCCTGCGATTAAGAATTCCTCATATCAGTGCGGTCATGTGGTACATGTCTTTCTCTGATCCAAACTTCATTTTTTAATGAAATATGTCAGCAGAGTATACTGGCACCTTTTATTTAGAGCAACACTGACACACGTGTTCAGATAAATTAATGTTCCAATTCTCAAGCTACTCACTTGGCAGGAAAAACAATTTTATTCCCCATTTTAAATAGAAGGAGTAAAAGGACACAAGAAAGGGAGGATGGAAAAGATATTTTTTAACTTATTAAAACATAATAGTTGTAGTAGCATAGTGGTAATGGTGGTTGGAGGAGAAGAAGGACTTGTAATAGCAGTGAAAATGCTAGGAATGGTAGTAATAATGTCGTGGTGGTGGTGGTAGAAATAATAGCATTTGATCCTCATTATTTACTTAGTTCTGTCTCTTGGGTGGCTTATATAATCCTCACAATAGCCCTAGAAAGTGGCTGTCATCCACATCTCCGCTCTGCTTCTGAAGCCCAAGACAGAGAAGTGAGATGCTGGGGTCAAGATCACAGACCTCAGGTAAATCCACCCCTACCTAATCTCAGAACTTGTGTATTTAACCACCACACTGTTCTGCCCCATGTCTGATTCTAAAGAGTCAATATCCAGTATGTGTAGAAATACCTATGTAGGTGCACCGAATGTTCCGGACCTCAACTGGAAATCAACTGAGATGGATTCTGAATGCACATCTGGGTCCCAGGGACACCAGAAGCAGGCCCTGCAAATGGGGACATGCCAGTGACAAGCAGCCCCCTCTCCTTTGGAGAATGGATTCTCAGTATTAACTCCTTCATCCTAATATATGCATTTACATTTCATGAGAATTATTTTTGCAAAAGAAGTTTGGGCACAAATGCCAGAGAAATGGCTCATCACCTTTCTTTAAATTCGAATGCTTTCTGGAGCGCAGTTTATGTGAGAAATACACATCGAACGGGGAAATGGTGTTTGCAAACATCTCTTACCAAGTGATGCTGACAAAATATAATTGAATTCTATCTTTTTTACTTTATTTGTGATCCCCTGCTTAATGAGCATTTCCAACTTCACTGCAATTTTTAGGTTCTGATTCTAGTTCTAGCACGTGACAAGTAAAATCAGAGCAAATGCATTAAATTGGATTTGTAATTGCCCAGCTATCTTGGTGGCTGTCTCTTGCAATTAGTTTTAATACTGTCACTAATGAGGTTTGGGTCTGGGAATTTGTTTTACACTCTTGATTCTCCAGACCGGTGACGGTGGGGTCTTTCATGTTGACTGACACGTCCTCCCTGCCCCCTGTGTATTTACCCCATCTCCAGGATGTGAACAACTGGGCCAATAAGGCACCCTATTCCTAAGCCAAGGTGTTTAGGGTAAGTCACTAGGAGAGAACATTTCAGGAGATGAAGACAATCTGGTTGAAGCCAGAAAGAGCGTGGCTTTATGGCTCCCCAATTTATTGGCTTGCGTGTGACCTTGAGCAACATACCGGGCCTCGAGCCCCGTTAAACCTCAATTTCCACTTCTGCAAAAAGGGGTACCTTTTTGTACCCATCTCCTGGGGCTGCTGGGAGGATGAAATAGATCATGCTGGGCACACAGTCAGCAATTAGTAGAGATAAGTGCCACCATCCTCAGCATTATTTTTATTTCAGGAACATGGAGATGTGAGTTTTTCAGGTCATCACTTAGGACAAAGATGCTGCCTTTTGCTTCTGCTGAGGCACCCGAAGGCCAGAGCCAACTGATGACTCCGTCAATGTACCCAGCAACAAATACGCAGAAGGGCAGAGACGTTTCACTCCCACAGTGACTGAGGGCATGAAAACATGACTAGAGGCGCAGAAGCCCACCATTGTGTGAATCATGATACCAACCGGGGCATGCAACTAACGGCCAGGAAAGTTGCCCTTTTTTCTGTAGCCTGCAGACGGATGTGTCCTTGTCAGTGTTTCCTGTGATGGTTTTAAACTTCCAGAAGGCACCTCTTCTTTTTTCTGAAAGCAGACCAAGTATAAATCATATATATATATAAATATATATAATAAATATATAAATAAATAGTCCTTTGGGTACAGTGCCCAGCAAACAAGGGCTCAGCCAATGAGACTATTGCCGATGAAGTGGGATAGAAAAAAACATCTTAAGTTAATTAGGAAGGTGCTATGGACTGAATTATGTCTCCCCAAAATTTGTGTATTAAAGCCTTAACCCCCAGTGTGATATATTTAGAAATGTGGGCTTTGGGAGGTAATTAGATTTAGATGAGGCCATGAGAGTAGAAGCCGTCATGACGGGATTAGTGACCCAGGAAGAGAGATAGCAGAGAGCTTGCTCCGCCCTGCCCCCACCATGTGAGGAAGCTGGGAGAAGGCGGCCACCTAGAAGCCAGGAAGACCGCTCTCACCACAACCCACCCATGCCAGCGCTTTGATCTTGGACTTCTAGCCTCCAGAACTATGAAAAATAAATTTCTGTGGCTTAAGCCACTCCGTCTCTGGTGTTTGTTATGGCCCCCCTCGCTAAGACAGGCGGGTTCTCTGCAGTCCTGCTAACAGCCATAATCCCCTACGTGGGGAGAGAGAGAGAGGGAGAGAGAGAGAGGACCTGGAGAAGGACGAAGTGTAGGAGCTGGAGCAGTGGATTCCGACCTGGCCCTGCAACAGCCCAGCCCCAGGATGGGGGCAAACACCCTAGGTTTTAAACAAGTCGCCTAGTTGCTTCGGGTGTGTGGCCGGGTATAAGAGTCTCTGCTCAGGTGGAAAGAGCCATCTGGTCAGAGGATGGAACTGACCCAGAGTACAGACTCTGCCAGTCTTGTGGCCTCTCTCAAGTGGTGGTTTAACCACATCCCCGAGGGACTTTGTGTCTTCATCTTGTAGAGGAGGATAATAGTAATGCTAACGTTTGTTGGGACCTGCTGCTTTCTAGGTCGTGTGTGTGTCCTGCACATTATCTCATTTAATTCTCACAGCAGATTCTATTTTTATAGTGAGGAGAACTGCGGGGAGAGAGAGATCAAATGCCTTATTGAAAACCCCACAGCTGGCAAATGTGGAGTTAGTCACAAAATGCAGGCTGAGCAGATACCAGAGCTGCAGTTTTCGTGGTTTGTTATGTTAATTTTCAAGTGCTGAGATTGGTAGCCGCCATAAAGTGTTTGTTCACTAAATTATAGTGGTTATTTTTATCTCAGTTGAATTAGTATCAATTGTCTCTGTCATTGTTATTGAAGACAGACCTGGGACGCAAGTCTGGGTTTCCTCCCAGGTGGCCATAGGTTGGTTGTGTGGGTCCAATCAAGACCAAAGTGTTTTCTGGGAAAACAGGTACTTCTCCTTTTTCCCAGATTGAAACTACCTGTTGCAAAACGCAATAGAGCAGTCAATTAAGCCTTCTGGTTCTGGAATAAAAAGGCTACCAGTTACTAATCGTGGCATCTGGTCAAGTCCCTTCTGCTCTCTACGCCTGTTTCTCATCTACAGAGTAGGCTTATGTGATGGTTAATTTTGTAGATCAACTTGGCAGGGAGGAGGGGACGCCCTGGTCATGTCTATGAAGGTGTCTTTGGAAGAGAGTAGCGTCTGCATCAGTATGCCAAGTCCAGATCACCCTCCCCAGTGCAGGTGGGCATCATCCAATCCACGGAGAGCCTGAATAGAATGAACAGGTGAAGGAAGAGTGAATTCACTCTCTGCTTTGAGTGCAGACCTCCATCTTCTCCTGCCCTAGGACATTGACACTCTGGGTTCTTGGACCTTCTTCCTCAGACTGAGACTTCCATTGGCCCCTCAGGTCTCAAGCCTTTGGACTGAACGACACCACCAGCTTTCTCGGTCTCCAACTTGCAAATGGCAGATCATGGGACCTCTCAGCCTCATCACCATGTGAGCCAATTCCTATAATCAATCTCAATCTCTGTCTCTTTCTTTCGCCCTGTCTCTTTCTCATATTAATTTTGTTTCTCTGGAGAACCCTGACTAACACATAAAACTTAATAATGATTCCCTTCTAGGAACATGGTTGAAGGAATTAACTAAGAAAATTAAATAAGACAATTCCTGTAAAACATCCAGAATGGTGCCTGATATATTAAGTACTCAGTATGTAGTAATGTTTTTTATCATCCTTCAGGAAAGTTCTTGGACCTCTTTGGCTGACCCTGTTGCACACATGAGAAAAATTTAGGCTTAAAACCATCCAAGCTTGCCTTTGATTTTTCTTCTAGAATAGCAGAAAATCTGAAACACAACGTGTATGACCTTACATTATGTGGCACACCTCCGTGCGTTGAGGAAGGATGGTGTCCATTGAAGGCCAAAGCAGACACTCTGCTCTCTTGCCCAGAAGGTCATTTTCACCTTAAAAGTCTGATTAGAGGCTGTAGCTTCCCCAGCCAATCTCTACTCCCTGTTAGGCCAGGATCGAACCAAATTTTCATTGTATTTGGGAATAATTGACTCCAAACACTACATGAAAGTCTCCTCCTGTATGTAGGTATGTATAGGTATATACAGGTAGATGAGTACTCTCTGTGAATGGAAATGTGCATCAAAAATTTGGAAACTGGAGAAGTCTATGAATTGAACCAGACAAGCAAGAGCTCAAAATCTATAGAGTATGAGGCCTGACCTGCCATCATCTGGAGTGCCAGGCTTTGCATCCTTAGCTTTTGTAACTCAAAGCATAAGTCTGTTTGCTAATAATTCATTAACCACAGCCACTGTTTATTGGGGATTTGCCGTGTGGCAGACACCAGGCTAAGTCCTGCGTATATATATCACTATTTCCTCTAATCGCACTACGAGTAAGTGCTGTTCTCTCCCATGAGGAGACCAGGAAATGGAGGCCTGCCTGGAGACTAAGTAATTTACACTAAGTGGCCCCACAAAGGTATGGCAGAGCTGGGAATTGAACCCATGATTTGTTGGGTGCCATATCTGTGAAACCTGAATTAGAGTCTCCTCAGAAGATTTTCAAATTCAAGATTTTTAAAGTTTACTTTATTCTAGAGTGATATTTGTTATTACACGCAGAGACCCTTTTCTCCCCAATATGGCAACACGCCTTGTGTTTATTGTGGAGGTTAATGAGCTGACTGGAGTCACCTGACAAAAATTTGCTGCATAGACAAGACTTGCCCAAACACAGCTATTGTTTCCAGAGAGGGCTACCCACCATGCCAATATCTAAGAAGATATCATCTCTCTACACGGACCCACTAATGGGAGAGCTGAGCAATCACCTGGAAAATGCAATTGATGCTGGCAGGCAATAAGAATAATTTAAACCAATTAAACTCTTTCCCCTCAACAGCAAGGTTTGGAGTAGGGTTTTCTTTTTCCATCTTTTTGTGTTGTTTTCCATTGGCTGAGCTTTCCAAATAATTGTTCCATCTGTCCACTTCACTTTGCCTGAGTAATCACAGCCTGAGGGGAGTTAGAAGTCAAACGTCAGACATGCAGGGAAAACTAATGTGTGGGAGGCTGTGGGAAAAGAAATCATTGTCTGTTCTCCTTCCCTGCAGCTGGGCCAGGGATCTGGAAGTAAATTACAAGCACCAGTCGCCCCAAGGAGGAAGCTACAGTTTAGGAATGGGGCTAGGGGAGCCACTTGGGAGAGCCCAATGTAGGCAGTGTTGGTGTCAGGATCAGATGTGCTTAGGGATTAAGGAGACAGATCATAGTCAAGCCGGAGATGGAAAGCGAGGAGACAGGAAATAAAAACCAGAACAGCTTTTTACCGTGCCATTTACTCTGTACTGTCCTTGGCTGGACCTTGTATGTGCTTTATTATTTTTATCCTCCCAAGAGCTCTGTTTCATAGATAAGGAAACTGAGGCTCAGCGAGGTCACATGACTTGCCCAAGACCACACAGCTAGTGAACAGCAGAGCCAGGATTCGAAGTAAATCGCTCTTCATCCAGAGCCCTTGCTGTTAGCTGCCGGCTGTTCTTAACCCCGAGAGCTCACCAAAGGTGAAGGCAGAATAAGACGAGCCCAGATTATAAAAGCCTCCCTACTATTGATTCCAGATCAAAATATTTTACATGCATTAGAAGTAAAAACAGGGGGGGCGGAGCAAGATGGCGGAGGAGTAGGAGACCTGGATTTCGTCTCCTCTCAGGAATTCAGCTGGATAGGGATCAAACCATTCTGAACACCTACAAACTCAACAGGAGATTGAAGAAAGGAATAGCAACAACTC
>NW_027701571.1:0-344 GCF_054177405.1 Leptonychotes weddellii | reverse complement strand
CGGCTCAGGTCATGATCCTGGAGTCCCGGGATCGAGTCCCGCATCGGGCTCCCTGCTCAGCAGGGAGTCTGCTTCTCCCTCTGACCCTCCTCCCTCTCATGCTCTCTGTCTCTCATTCTCTCTCTTGCAAATAAATAAAATCTTAAAAAAAAAAAAAAAAGAAGAGAGTCCCTGGGCTTCTCCTCATGGCCCAGGCCTCAATCACCGTGACCCTTCCCACGAGTGGTCTCTGTGTCTCTGCCCCCCCACCTTGATGTCCGTATCCTCCACGGTGAAGTGTCAACCCCACCACCTCCTTCCTGGGGAGCATCAGGGGAAAGCCGCGGACGGAACCGCTCCAGGGT
>NW_027701570.1:0-344 GCF_054177405.1 Leptonychotes weddellii | reverse complement strand
CTATTTAAGAAGAGAAGTCTCTCTGGGATGGTTTCGAGTTCCCTGTTAAAAGGCAGGGCCTTGGACCAAATTATTTCTCAGGTCCTTTCCAGACTTATTATTTTACCTCCTGTTGTTCCTTGATTCCACGAGTTTATTCATTCTTGGTTAAATATGATTTTTAAGTATTTACTCATTGGGGTGGGTGGGCTTTTGGCAGATTACAGAACATCTTTGTGCCGAGACTCTTCTAGTCTGATCAAAGCAGAAGATGATGTATTGTCAAGGTGGTGATGGAGGAGATGTTTAGGATTGCTTATTTGCCCATTTCATTCTCAGGACAGTACTCCAGAATGTTTCTGTAG
>NW_027701569.1:0-344 GCF_054177405.1 Leptonychotes weddellii | reverse complement strand
TAGGGGCATCTGGGTGGCACAGTCGGTTAAGCATCTGCCTTCGGCTTAGGTCATGATCCCAGGGTCCTCGGATGGCTCCCTGCTCAGTGAGGAGTCTGCTTGTCCCTCTCTCTCTCTGCCTTGCTTGTGCGCTCTCTCCCTCTCTCTGTCTCAGTCTCTGAAATAAATAAATAAATAAATAAATAAATAAATAAATAAATAAAATCTTTAAAAACCCCCACAACAATAAAAAGACACCCCAATTTTGAAAAGGACAAAGGACTTGATTAGAGATGTTTCAAAAACACGTATCATATGATCTCATTGATATGAGGAATTCTTAATTGCAGGAAACAAACTGAGTG
>NW_027701568.1:0-344 GCF_054177405.1 Leptonychotes weddellii | reverse complement strand
CTGCGGACGGGACACAGACTCACAGACCCGTAGTGTCGGGAAAGAACTTTAGGGCAGCCCCAGGGGTGGAAAACCAGACAGCGGGGTCGTGCGCACACGAACCGCAGGCCCCCCGGACAGAAACCGGAGCTATGGTCGTGCGCACGAGAACTGCAGCCTCCAAGACGGAAACCCAGTGCGCCGGGGTCGTGCCGGTGAACTGCAACCCCCGGTGGTGGAAACCCCAAGTGGCGGGGTTGCGGGCGCACGAACTGGGAGCAGCTGGCAGTTTTAGAAGCACCAAGGGCAGAGACGTGCCCCGACCTGGAGGCAGGACTGGGAGCGCTGCGGAGGGGCGCACAACG
>NW_027701567.1:0-344 GCF_054177405.1 Leptonychotes weddellii | reverse complement strand
TCCATCCTTAACAGTATTTCTATATTCCATGTTTTATTTGTGACACTTGTAAATAATAAATAGCAAAAATAAATTTTTATCTAATCTGAAAAGATTGTTCATATTCTTAGATTAGACTGATTTTTAGAACTATGGTAGCATTTTACATTTGCCCATTTCATTTATGCTTCTTTCTTTCTTCTTTTCTACCTTCCTCTGACATTTCCTCTAATGAGTAGAAAGAGATACCCTCTATTTCTATTTCTTTAGTACTTAATATTTAAGATAAATATAAAACAAATTGTGATGTTTAGTTATCTATCTATCTTCTTCTTAAAAAATACATGGGCTTTGGGGGGGGGGGG
>NW_027701566.1:0-344 GCF_054177405.1 Leptonychotes weddellii | reverse complement strand
TCATAGATTCAATCAAGCAACAAAAAATATAACAATCAATAGCCACAATAAAAAGGCAAATAACCCAGCTAGAAAATGAACATACCATTTGAATAAACATTTGAATAAAATACACCTACAAAGAAGAGAGACAGGTGACCAATGCCCACATGGAGAGACACTCAACATCATTGGTCATTAGGGCAATGCAGTCCTGTGAGAAAAGATACACATTTAGCCTTTTCCCAATAAGTCCTGAATTCTAAAGATAAGAAGATCTAGGGGCACCTGGGTGGCTCAGTCAGTTAAGCATCTGCCTTCAGCTTGGGTCATGATCCTGGGGTCCTGGAATCAAGTCCCACATC
>NW_027701565.1:0-344 GCF_054177405.1 Leptonychotes weddellii | reverse complement strand
GGGGTTCAGCATGGGTGTCAACACAGCATAGAAGAGAGAGATCAACTTCTCCTGAAGAACAGAGGGGCTGGAGTGGGGCTGGATATAAGTGAAAATGGCCATGCCATAGCACAGGACAACCACTGTGAGGTGAGAAGCACAGGTGTGGAAGGCTTTCTTTCTTCCCTCTGTGGACTGGATCTTTAGGATGGTGGAGATGGTCTGGATGTAGGACAGGAGAACCAGGCAGAAAGGTGTCATCAGCAGAACAATGCTAGAAACCATGATTGCGATCTCGTTGGAGGAGATGTCCACACAAGCCAGTCTGACCACAGCTAGGAGTTCACAGGATATGTGATCAATAT
>NW_027701564.1:0-344 GCF_054177405.1 Leptonychotes weddellii | reverse complement strand
GCATCTGCCTTCAGCTCAGGTCATGATCCCAGGGTCCTGAGATCAAGCCCCTTATCGGGCTCCTTGCTCAGCAGGGAGCATGCTTCTCCCTCTGCCTGCCTCTCCCCCTGCTGTGCTCTCTCTCTTTCTCTTTCTCTGACAAATAAATAAATAAAATCTCTAAAAAAGAGAGACTTAATTATGGTGACCATTTTGCAATGTACACAAATATTTAATAACTATATTATAAACCTAAAATTAAAACTAAATAACACTATATGTCAATTATACATCAATTTTTTAAAAAGCACTAAAATATTTAAGATTTGTGATGTTTTGTATTCTCAATAAGAAATTATTAGAAT
>NW_027701563.1:0-344 GCF_054177405.1 Leptonychotes weddellii | reverse complement strand
TAATAAGCTAGTTTTCATTTCCATAATACAGTCAGAGCGGTACCAAATGCCAGGTTGTTAACCAACATCACCAGTTAAATATCCACATATTTTGGAACTATAATGAAATCATTCAGTGGTTCAATAACACAGAATATATAAACTTAAGTTATTGCATAGGAGGCAAAGACAGTTGCCAATTACATAATTCTTTTTTTTTAAATTTTTTATTGTTATGTTAATCACCATACATTACATCATTAGTTTTTGATGTAGTGTTCCATGATTCATTGTTTGTGCGTAACACCCAGTGCTCCATTAAGAATGTGCCCTCTTTAATACCCATCACCAGGCTAACCCATTCT
>NW_027701562.1:0-344 GCF_054177405.1 Leptonychotes weddellii | reverse complement strand
CTGACTTTGAGCACAGCCCAAGGCGGGGCTTGATTTCAGGACCCTGAGATCATGACCTGAGCTGAAATCAAAAATCAGATGCTTAATGGACTAAGCCACCCCAGTGCCCCTGTCTTGTCTTTTCATTTCTGAGGCTCAATACGTCATATTTTTTCCCTCAAACAATAAGTTCATAGATCTACTTCATTAGTTTAGGGCCTTATTTGATGTTGGTATCCCATAATTCCCATTAATATTCAGAGTTTGGCTCTAAATTCCTATTGTATGAAGGTTTGCCTTTGTCTGGCCTGTGTTGCCCGGTCTTTTTGCTTTATTTATTTTTTTTTTTTCAGACTTTTTTTTTT
>NW_027701561.1:0-6321 GCF_054177405.1 Leptonychotes weddellii | reverse complement strand
GGGTTTAGAGAGGGCTCACGTTCTCTCCACTAAACAAAGAACATTTACACA
This sequence comes from Leptonychotes weddellii, assembly GCF_054177405.1. Lineage (NCBI taxonomy): Eukaryota > Metazoa > Chordata > Mammalia > Carnivora > Phocidae > Leptonychotes > Leptonychotes weddellii. The sequence continues at coordinate 6,270 of NW_027701561.1, read as the reverse complement.
GGCCTTTGAATCAGTGTCCGTGTGTCACAGCTGGACCAGTGCTGACAAAATCTCCAGGGCCTTCGCGTAAAACAAAGGCATGTTTTGTTGTGCGGAGAACATAAATAGGCTTCTTATCTTTTCTTTTTCCATTCAGATATGAAATTGGAATTGCTTAATGGTAACACACAGCCTTCTCATCGAGCTGCTTGTGCACTTCTCCCGTGACGGAATAGTGAGAAAGTGTGGGTCCAGGAAAAAGACGGAGGGTCAGAAGAGCTGGGCTGGGGGACCCGCCTAGGTGACTGGGTGGGTCAGGCACGTGTCCCTGAACTTCAGGCTCCTTCTTGTAAATGCTCTGTATGCCTGTCTAGAGGCTTAGAAAAAAGCCATTGTATTTGAGTGCATTTAAAAGCCATGAGGCGCTTTCCAGATACAAATTGCTCTTTATTGTTGCTTGTTATTTTAATAGTTGTGCTGAATTTTCCCCCCAAGGGAAAACTTTACCTCTGTCCTTTAAACTGCATGGCCCCAACAGTGGGTAATTATTAACTATATTAATCTAGATCACATACTATACAGTGTTTGGATAACATGAGCGCCTTATCACTTTAAATGTTCTAAAAGTTTGCAAGTCTGAAACTCAAAAAAAAATTTTTTTTTTCCCCACAAAAACACTACTCTAGATGCTAATAGGTATGAGACTTCTTTTGGGGCAATGAAAAGTTCTAAAATTAAATTGTAGTAATGGTTTCACAACTGTGAGTATATGAAAAATGTTAAAAAGTGTGGTTTTTATTGTATGCAAAGTTTATGTCAGTGAAGCTGCTATTAAAAAACAAAACACTGTCCTTAAATGTTGTCTACAAAAATTCCATCATTTCCTCCCTCCCTGCCAGTGTCCCGGACAGAGCAGGTGTGTACATATAGGTGACTGAATGTTGAATAGTGTAGTTCAGATCATCCAAGTAGCACCATGAGATGAGGATAGAAAAAGGGGCTGTAGTGGTGGGGGTAAAACTCCAGGGGGTGAGCTCTGCAGGGAGGGGCAGAGGGGGGGTTTGGTTGGTAGTTGGGGGGCTTGTGGCAAGATTGGCCCTGCTGGTGGATGTTTGTCAGGCATGGCTTCGGAGGGAGGAAGAAGAAGATGCTCCACAAGCAAGTGAGGATCTGGGTGGGAGGGGCCACAAGTAATCTTGGATGCAGGTTAGATGTGTTTTGGGTGTGAAGTTGGGAATGCTAGTATTTTGTGGTCCAAATTCTGGTGACCTTGGCCTTCGGAATCAGGAAGCCCTGTGATGACGGAGTGGGCTTAAGGCCAGAGGATGGCTGCATTTTGGGAAAGTGGGGCAGAGGGGGATTCAGGGAGCCACAGATTCTTAATTTTCAGAGTGTCTGTGTCCTTGAGTAGCAAGGTGAAGAGCTCGATCAGGTACTTAGATGAACAAAAGCCAAGAGATGAGGTGAGGCAAGAAGGCAGAAGCCAGGCCGGGATCTGGGCAGCTACCAGAGATCTGGTTACAGACTTTGGGAGTATGGTATTCAGTGGCCCTTTGGGTTCATTTCTAGTTTTTTCACTTGTGTATTCTTTTTACTTTTAATAAATTTTGTTGAGTATATTTTCGATTTTCTAGATGCATGTGGTCTTGTGTTTGCTCAGAATGTATTGAATACCTTTCAGATGTATAATTGTGAAGCAGAAACCACTCCATTTTGTTCCAGCACCTGCAGAAGCTGACTACTAAAACTTAAGAAACCAACCACATTTTGCTCCTTAAAGGTCGTTCAAATTGTCTTCCTGTTGGGTTTTGTGCACTGAGGTTTCAGGGTAGATTTCTGTCACTTTAGGTATCTTATTGTTCAAGACCGTCACCTTTTTAACATTGTCTTCTGAGAAATATTTAAATTCTGAAGGACAGTACTAGCCCCTTCCTCAAAAGACAGTATTAATTAGCACCGTAATTAACTACTGTGAGGGTCCTCCTTCTGAGGGCTCCTAACCAACTTATTTTCATATGCTCAAGGCAAAAGAATTCAAACAATACAAAAGGGAATGCGGTTAAAATCAAATATCTTGAAAAGAAAAAAAAAATCAAATTTCTTTCCCCTTGACTCATTTCCCAGAGACACCTGTTATGATCAAGCTCCTTGGGTGTCCTTTAAGAAGTGTAGGTAATGGTAAATGTATAACCATTTAAAAATGCAAGTGGGAACATGTCATACACATTATTCTGCACTTTGTTTTTTTTTTTAAAGAATTTATTTATTTATTTGACAGAGAGAGACACAGCCTGAGAGGGAACACAAGCAGGGGGAGTGGGAGAGGGAGAAGCAGGCTTCCCGCGGAGCAAGGAGCCCGATATGGGACTCGATCCCAGGACCCTGGGATCATGACCTGAGCCGAAGGCAGACGCTTAACGACTGAGCCACCCAGGCGCCCCTATTCTGCACTTTGATTGTTTTATCTAACATGTATCTTCTTCTTGGATGTTTTTCCTCATCTAACACAGATGGAGAAATCTTCCTTTTTTTCTTTTTTTTTTTTTAAAGATTTTATTTATTTATTCATGACAGAGAGAAAGAGAGAGAGAGAGAAAGAGGCAGAGGGAGAAGCAGGCTCCCAAGGAGCAGGGAGCCCGATGCGGAACTCGATCCCAGGACCCTGAGATCATGACCTGAGCCGAAGGCAGACGCCTAACCATCTGAGCCACCCAGGCGCCCAAATCTTTCTTTTTTTAAAAAAACAGCTTTATTAATTAAAACAAAACAAAACAAAACAAAACCGGGGCACCTGGGTGGCTCAGTTGGTTAAGCCTCTGCCTTTGGCTCAGGTCATGCATGATCCTAGGACTCTGGGATCCAGCCTCATGGCTGCCTCCCTGCTCAGCAGGGAGTTTGCCTCTCCCTCTCCCTCTGCCTCTCCCCCCTGCTTCTGCCCCCCGGCAAATAAATAAATAAAATCTTGAAAAAATAAAAAAATAAAAATAAAAACCGCTTTACTGAGATATAATTTGCAATAAATAATTGCCGTACAAATTACCTTGCAATTCAGTTATTTAAAGTGTACAACTCAATTTTTAGTAAACTTACAAAGTTGTGATACTACCACCACCATCCAGTTTGGGAACTTTTCCATTAGCCCTGTGCCTGTTTGCAGTCACTCTGCATTCCCACCCTTAGGCCACCGCTAATCTACTTTCTGTCTCTGCAGATTGATTTTACTCTTTTTAACTGCAACCAGTGGTCCGTTTTGTGGAAGTACAAAAAAATGTGTTACAGGTCTCTGTCCAGGCAAATCTAGATTTTTGCCGATGTTTTATTTTGCGGCCTTCTTAACTTCTTTTAAAAAATTTGACAAGATTGAAAATTTGCCTTTGAGGCAGACTTGGTTAAGAGTGAGAAGGGGGGGGCGCCTGGGTGGCTCAGTCGGTTAAGCGACTGCCTTCGGCTCAGGTCATGATCCTGGAGTCCCGGGATCGAGTCCCGCATCGGGCTCCCTGCTCGGCAGGGAGTCTGCTTCTCCCTCTGACCCTCCCCCCTCTCATGTGCTCTCTCTCTCTCAAATAAATAAATAAAAAAATCTTTAAAAAAAAAAAAAAAGAGTGAGAAGGGGATTCGAGGGAGGGTTGTTTGTGGATTTTCCAGTCATTAGCTGTAGGACTGGAGGAATTTTAGGGCCTGGGTAATTATCTGTATTTGAATAGAAACTGCCTGAGGCCATCCTGGACTAGGTTGAAACCTAAGCCTTAATGCGTATTTTATACATGTGGGGAAATGAAAATCTTGTTTACATAAGATTGAGGGGAATTTATTATTTTGGTCTTTTTTTTTTTTCCATTTTGTCTCTAAGTAGGATTTCAAGAGTATGTCTTAGGATATATTTTCAAACTATATTTTGGGACCCATATTGAGTCATGGATTCTAACCAGCTGTTATTTTAAAAAAAAATGAAATAGAATAATACCAAAATGCTATGCACACACACTGTAATGGTGAGCGTTGTTTGCTGAAAATTCAGTTTTAATTGTAAATTGTGTGTGTGTGTTTCTGGTGTAAACATTAGGAATGTTGAAAAGTCAGTGCCCTAGGAGTTCGTTTCTCAATTTCAGTCGGGGGAACAGATAGATTATACTACAGCTTTCTCTTCATTTGAACTGTACTAGAACTCTTCTTAGGGGCAGGTAGGATGAGAGGACTGAGGGAGGGTGGTTCACTGAGATAAACATTTGTTGGATATCAGCTGGGAAGGTGAGCCAAGCGGTCTGGGAGAGTAGGAGGTAGAAATGAAAATGTTCAGGGAAGCTTCCTGTGTCACCACTTTTCTCTATCAAAATACTGAATTATTTCCAAAGTTCTAATGAGGAGGCTTTGGATACATTTTAGTCAGTTTATCAACTATCTATTTATAGTTTATCAACTCTTCCATTCTGGCTTTTTTGAGACCAGTATATATATATACCTATATATATCTATATATCTAATCTAGATTGAGGAGAACTTTAGAACAATTACATTTGTTGGATGTGGTGGTTGGAAGTTACTTAAAGGTACCATACATACATGCCTGCTGTAATCTCTCCGATGCTTCTTCTCCCTACACTTGTCTACGTCTGCTAAAGGGGAGTTCATTCTCTCTCCAGGCATCCCCATTGTTCTCCAGCTTCTTCATGTGGAGGACCTTCAGGCTTCCTGTGTCTGTGGTTTCTGGATTGGGCAGTTGTATTGTTCTCTATTATTGTATGACACATTTCCTCAAAACTTATCAGCTTAAAATAACAAACGTTTATTATGTGAAGAATAAGTCGGGAATCTTGGAGCAGCTTCTCTGGGTGGTGTGGCCTAGGGCTCTCATGAGATGTGGTGAAGTTGAGGACTGGGGTAGCCATTTGAAGGCTGAATGGACCAAAGTGTTCATTTTCAAGATGGCTCACTCATACAGTTGTTGGCCGGAGGCCTCAGTTCCTGCCTGTTTGAATGCCAGCGTGCATCTGCTTGTTTTCAGGACAACCCTCTGTGGGATCAAGAGAAGCAGAAAGACAGAAGCCAGAATGTCTTTCATGGGTTGTGGTAAGGATCAAGGGAGAGAATACCTGTCTGTCACAGAGCACAGTGCCTGGCACATAGTAAATCCACAGTTAACAGCTACTGTTACTATTCTTGAAATAATTATGACCATGGATTAGGGTTCATATGTGTCTACTGTGTCATCAACTGTATGGAATACTATGTATAGGGAAACAGTTTTCATTTGTTATTTTTTATATTTGGATGACTTTACCGATCTCAAGTCCAACCATAACTTCTAGACCCCTGTGTATTCATCCTCTTGTGCTGATACAAGATAACAGAAACTTACGTTCTAAAAAAATAACAGTGGTCGTGTTGTTCTTCTTTGCTGTGTTTTAGCTGTTGTTCCCCCTCATTGCCCAGGTTCCTCCGAATGTACCAATGTCCATTTCTTTTTATAAACATCAGTAGTATTGTCAAGTTCCTGGACTCCAGGTTGGAAAATTGAGACAGTTTCTATAGATAATTCATTTACAATTGAGGTGAAGAGGACTAGGGCTAAGATGTGGTAGGAGGGATGGAAGGAAGAAATGGGCCCGAAGGAGCCTGAAGGATTCTGGCTGAATTGGTAGATGGATAGAAAGAAGTAAAAAGTATGGAAATTTTAATTTTAAGCCTGTGACTAGAGAAAGTGGTGGTACGATTAATAAGAAGTCAGGAAGGGGGCTCCTGGGTGGTTCAGTTGGTTGAGCGTCCGACTCTTGGTTTCTGTCAGGTCATAATCTCGGGGGCGTGAGATTTAGCCCCGCATCAGGCTCTGCGCTTAGCAGGGAGTTTGCTTGGGATTCTAGGCCTCTGCTCCTCCCCCCGCTCTCTCTCCCAAATAAATAAATCTTAAAAAAAAAAAAAAAAAGTCAGAGGGAACACAAATGAATAGAAGAAAGAATATATGGTTTTGGAAGGAAGAAGTAGAATTCGGTTTCAATTTTGACTTTGAGGGAGGTTGGTATCCACCAGGGAGTTATACATGGGTTACCCATGGTTGGCCACAGTGGTCCTTGCAGCCATCCCTGGAACCTCTCAGGGTCAGACACAGGGTGTAAAGTCTTTGTTTGCCAGAGTGTGCTGTACCCTAAGATAACACCTGCAGTGATTTAGGAAGAGGGACCTATAGTTTACTGAAGGAAAGTGAAGGAAACAAACATTGAGCGTCAGGGACTGGTGCTTTTAAATGTCCGGTTTATTCCTAGTAGTACCCTATACAAGGTATATGTGCTTACCTCA
>NW_027701560.1:0-344 GCF_054177405.1 Leptonychotes weddellii | reverse complement strand
TTTTTTTTTTTTTTTTTTAAAGATTTTATTTATTTATTTGAGACAGAGAGAGAATGAGAGAGAGAGAGCACATGAGAGGGGGGAGGGTCAGAGGGAGAAGCAGGCTCCCCGCCGAGCAGGGAGCCTGATGCGGGACTCGATCCAGGGACTCCAGGATCATGACCTGAGCCGAAGGCAGTCGCTCAACCAACTGAGCCACCCAGGTGCCCCACCGTTAACATTCTTAAAAGCCCTATTATTTTAACAGAGAAATTTTGCTGGACCTACCCTTAAGATCCTTAAAGGCCTTTGTCTGAGGCCCCACCTTGAATCTTTCTGAGGTCCTAACCATTATCAGACAGTTA
>NW_027701559.1:0-344 GCF_054177405.1 Leptonychotes weddellii | reverse complement strand
CAAAACAGAATTTGCAGGGGTTTATAATTTTCCTGCATTTGGACCCTGTTGTATTTAATTTCTTTAACATTATATAATGAAGGGCAACATTTAAAGTACTATACCTTCATTTATTAAATAATATTTTTTTAATATTAAGGAATAAGCTTTTGATGTTTTATGAGTGATTATGACACTAAATGATATAAATTAAAAAGAAAATCAAGCATTCAATCTTAATGTATGTTAGACATACATTATGGTTAAAACATATTTTCTTTAAAAAATTCCAGAAAACTGTAAGCGCCACTTCTTTGACTTGATGCTTTATTTATGAAATTTTAGCATGAATAGAGAATGTCGAT
>NW_027701558.1:0-344 GCF_054177405.1 Leptonychotes weddellii | reverse complement strand
GCCCCCTATTTTTATTTTTTAATAGTAGCCATCCTAAAGGCTGTGAAGTAATGTCTCATTGTAGTTTTGATTCTCATTTCCCTAGTGATGTGATGTTGAGAATTTTGTCATATTCTTCTTGGTCATTTGCCTCTTGCATTTTTTTTAAATTTTATTATGTCATGTTAATCACCATACATTACATCATTAGTTTTTGATGTAGTGTTCCACGAGTCATTGTTTCCATATAACACCCAGTGCTCCATGCAGAACGTGACCTCTTTGATACCCATCACCAGGCTAACCCATCCCCCCACCCTCCTCCCCTCTAGAACACTCAGTTTGTTTCTAAGAGTCTCATGGTT
>NW_027701557.1:0-344 GCF_054177405.1 Leptonychotes weddellii | reverse complement strand
TCCTGCTTGTGTTCCTGTTCTCGCTGTCTCTCTCTCTGTCAAATAAAAACGATCACAGCAATCCAACGAATTTGGGGAATTCTGTACACGATAGCCCTATCTTAGACCTTCCAGTGCATGCTAGTGTGTTAAAAGATTCTGAGAAGGTCTGCAGTAAGAAACCTATTTGACTGGCTCACCCAAGTGCTTTCCTTATTGATTTGGCAATGGTACTTTTTTTTTTTTAATTTTTTGTGGAGAGGGTGTAGTGAAGGGGCAAGATACCCGTTAAGATCCCATGGAACTGGATTCCATGGATGATACACTGGATAACAGTGCCCTGGAGACATCAAGTGAGACATCAC
>NW_027701556.1:0-344 GCF_054177405.1 Leptonychotes weddellii | reverse complement strand
TGATTCAATGAGGAAAGAATAGTCTCTTCAACAAATTGTTTCTGGACAACTGGATATCCACATGCAAAAGAATGCAGTTGGATCCCTACCTCACACCCTATATAAAAATTAACTCAAAATGGATCAAAAACCTAATGTAAGAAGTGAAATTATAGGGCTTTTAGGAGAAAACATAGACTTAAATCTTCATGACTTTGAATTAGGCAATGGTTTCTTAGGTATACTGTCAAAAGTATAAGCAACAAAAGAAAAAAATTGGTAAATTTGGCTTTATTGATATTAGAAACTTTCAAAGGAACTGTGTTTCAAAAGACACCAGCAATAATGTGAAAAAAAAAAAAACC
>NW_027701555.1:0-344 GCF_054177405.1 Leptonychotes weddellii | reverse complement strand
GCAGAAGAGCTACCTGACCTGCCCTGGCTTGTGATATAAGTAAGAAACAACTGTGATGTGTCTGGCTACTGAGTTTTCTATCTGGTTTATTTGTTTGTTTTGTATTTGTTTGCTATATCCTAGCCTATCTTGGCTGATACGAGACGACTTGTCCTTTATCAGCTCCTGTGTTGGTCTACATGAGAGTTTCCCATGACCTCTTCTCTTTTACACGCCCAAATATCACTATTTGGAGACTCTTGTTATAAGACATTTTCACTGAAGACGTGGGGGGTAGTGAAGGGGTGTTAGTACAATACAGAAGACAATAGGAAACAACGATAAATTTAATATGCCTTCCCCTC
>NW_027701554.1:0-344 GCF_054177405.1 Leptonychotes weddellii | reverse complement strand
TTGAAAATAATTCAATTGAATAACTGCTGAATTTTTTTTTTAAGATTTTATTTATTTATTTGAGAGAGAGAGAATGAGAGACAGAGAGCATGAGAGGGAGGAGGGTCAGAGGGAGAAGCAGACTCCCTGCCGAGCAGGGAGCCCAATGCGGGACTCGATCCCGGGACTCCAGGATCATGACCTGAGCCGAAGGCAGTCGCTTAACCAACTGAGCCACCCAGGCGCCCCGAATAACTGCTGAATTTTTAAATCCCCTTAATATAAAAAGCATTGAATGTTAAGATAAACTCCCATGAACAAAACCGCGATGCCGAGTCCCATCACCTGCCCCACTCTGCAGGTGA
>NW_027701553.1:0-344 GCF_054177405.1 Leptonychotes weddellii | reverse complement strand
GGGTTGGCATCACAGAGAGCCCACGTCTCTTAAGTTCAAGTTCGATCTAACTGAATTCTGTATGAAAATCTGCTACCCCCATTCATGCTGCCGTATCACTTCACTGGATTTCCCATTGATTTCCTTCATACAAATATTTAAATGTCTTTTCACAAGAGTAAAGACCTTGAACTTGACAGATTTACTTTTTTTTTTTTTTCATATTCTTCCTGTTAGGACCATATAACCTTTATAAATAATGAGATGATGTCCAACTGAATCCTACTTACTAAAAACAGACTTTGCAACCAGATTTCCATGATTTGGAGTTCCAGCCCTGCCATTGCGTGGTTGGGTGACCTTGC
>NW_027701552.1:0-344 GCF_054177405.1 Leptonychotes weddellii | reverse complement strand
GGACACGCAGGAGAGAGGCCAAAACTGAAATTCTTTCCTACTGAGGCCAGAGCGTAAGGGGAATCACTGAAGCAAGCCTAGGTCTTCCCACCACCATCACATGCAAGGCCCAGAACCGTGCCCTACAGCTTCCCTGACAAGTCTTGCTTTCTGTGTGTGGGATTTGGGGGCGGGGGGGAGGGGAAGGCTGGGTGCCCAGGAATGAGGTTTGAATTAAACTCTCTTCCTCATTCACCTAATTCAGAAAGATTAATGGATAATAGGGGAAACTGCTCATTTACCTGAATCCTTAAACTGACCCAAAGAAGTTACCAAGCCCCTCTGGCCCTCAGGGTCCTCATTTG
>NW_027701551.1:0-344 GCF_054177405.1 Leptonychotes weddellii | reverse complement strand
GTGCATAACACCCAGTGCTCCATGCAGAATGTGCCCTCTTTAATACGCATCACCAGGCTAACCCATCCTCCCACCCACCTCCCCTCTAGAACCCTCAGTTTGTTTTTCAGAGTCCATAGTCTCTCATGGTTCATCTGCCCCTCTGATTTCCCCCCATTCATTCTTCCCCTCCCGTTATCTTCTTCTTCTTTTTTTTTTTTCTTAACATATATTGCAGTATTTGTTTCAGAGGTACAGATCTGAGATTCAACAGTCTTGCACAATTCACAGCACTCACCATAGCACATACCCTCCCCAATGTCTATCACTCAGCCGCCCCATCCCTCCCACCCCACCCCCAACTC
>NW_027701550.1:0-6321 GCF_054177405.1 Leptonychotes weddellii | reverse complement strand
TCCATTGCATATATATATATATATATATATATATATATATATATATATATATACCACATCTTCTTTATCCATTCATCTGTGGATAACTTTATGGGACTTGAGCAGCTATAACGTTCCCCCAAAACATTGTTTTTATCAGCATCCTGCCCATTTTGATATGTTGTGTTTTTATTATTTTTTATTATTTTATTATTATTTATTATTATTTTATTATTTTATTATTTTTAAGTTAGAACTTCTATTCCCTGTGTTTTCTTTTCTGATGTGTGAGTTATTCAGAGATGCAGTATTTAATTTTTATATATTTTGGGTAACTTGTTATCGATGATATTTTGTTTGATTTCATTGTATAAAGAACATACTGTCTACGAATTTAGTTACTTGACATATATGGAGACTTGTTTAATGGTACAGCTTACAGTGTGTCTTAGTAATGTTTCATATACAATTGAAAATACTGTGTTTTCTATATTTGTTGATTATAATGTTCTATAAATATTAATTAGGGCAGATTGATCGATGGTATTGTTCAAATTTTCTGTATCCTTAGTGGTTCTTTGTCTAATGATTCTCTCAATTACTGAAATACGAGTGATATAATCTCCAATTCAAATAGTAGATTTGTATATTTATCTTTTTAATCCAATCAAGTTTTGTTTCATGTTTTTTGTAATTTTGTAGAAGGTGCAAACATGCTTATGATTATTATGTTTTCTTAACAAATTGGCTCATTAGGAAATGCCCTTTTTAGCTCTGGTAATATTTGTTTTTCTTGTAGTCTATTTATCTACTATTAATATACTTGCTACACCTTCTTGATAATTAGTATTTGTAAAGTATGTTTTTCCATCTTTTTGCTTTAAACTTACCTGTGTCTTTATGTTAAAAGAGTGTGTCTTTTAAAGAAGAATGCAGTTAGGGCTTGTTTGTTTACCCACTTTGACAGTCTGTGTTTTATAACTGTGGTGTTTAGTTTACTTACATATATTGTAATTATTGATATGGCTGGGTTTAAGTTTACCATCTGGCTATTTATTTTCTATTTCTCTCATCTCTCTCTTCCTTTTTTCTCTGTTCCTCCTTCCTTATCTTCTTTTGGATTATCCAATGGCTTTTTGTTTTTGTTTTTGTTTTTACATTTATTTTTTCTTGTATTTTTTTTAACAGTTCCTCTCTGTTTTATTCATTTTTCTTTTTAGGGGATCCACTAACAGTTATAATATGCATACCTAAATTATCTTATTACATAAATATTATAACATTTTACATATAAAAACCTTACCTTACCCACCCTAATCTTTTCGTGCTATTTTTTTACAGATTTTATTTCTGTATATGTTGTAATTCCCAGAGGATGTTGCTATAATTTTTATTTTAAACATTGAGTTGCCTTTCCTAAATATCAGAAAGTATAAAACACTCGTTTCCCCCACATACTTATTGTTTTTGGCACTCTTCAATCTTTTCTGTAGGTGTGATTTTCATCATTCTCCTTCAGCCTGAAGAACTTCAGGCATTCATTAAATTGCATTTACTGGGTTTGGGTCTGCTGGTAGCAAACACTCTTATTGTTATCTGAAAACGTGCTTGTCTGCAGCTTCGTTTGTGGGCCGTCTTAGCCGCTGCTGAGCTGACGTTCCAGGCCTCCTGTGTTCAGTGGCTCCCAGTCTCTCCTCCTCATCTCTGGGCTGCCCTGGAGGGCCGGAGGGGGGTTGGTCTCCAGGGGAGCGGCAGTCTCATGCTCCATGCAGAAGGTTCCAGACCAGTCAGAGGCATGGTCTCCGCAGTAAGTGGGGCCCATCGTGGGGTGGAAGGTAGCGGGGCCTGCAAGAGGGACCCCTAGCACCATATGTCAGAACCCAGCGGGGCCTCCGGCACCCTGGAGCCCGGGCTTTACAAATAAACACCCTCAAATAAGTAGCATGCGCCCCAACCAATGGCATGGACCCAGATGTCAGAGAGGCATTCCATGGCCCGGCTGTCCTTCGTTCTGTGGGATGTGTGCACAGAAATGTGTGGATAAGGCTCGCTCCTCATAGGGCCCTGGGCTTCCTCCCAGACCTGTGCGTCCTGGACCCAGAAGTGCTGCACAGGACTTGGGGGTTTGGGCTCACAGGCCTCAGAGGCAATTTTGAATGTTTGTCCTTTTCCTTAAGATCTATCTTCCAAGCTGGCCATCATGCCAGTCACCAGTCTCCTCTCTTAGGACCAGCTTCGTCTCCATTTGGATTCCCGAGGACGTGCCCAGACAGGCTTGCCGAGACAAGAGAAGACCTCACTTACTTCTTTCCTCCTATTTCCTCCCTGATCTATGCAAGCTGCACCTGAACGCCTCTGAGGGTGTGTGTGCAACAGGTGACAATGGAGTTTAAAGATCCATAATTACAATGGCAGACACACCCAACGGGGGAACTCTATGTGCATACATTAATTTATTGAGCCCAGAAGCCCTCACGCCTGGAGCAGTTCTCAATCCTGGGTCTATCTTATTAAAAAACCCATGATGTTTCCACTGTGACTCCCTTTTACTCCAACACACGAGAGGTGATTCATTCAGATGAAATATTGACAAAATATTATTTGTTTACCTTTCTTACCTCCTTTGTTTCCTTCAGCCAATATCTTCCAAAAACCAGGAAGTCAGAAGAAGAAGGAAGGACAGGAATGCATCGTGTTAGTTCATTTCGTGAAATCCAGCTGAGGCCGCACTTCGATTTTCAGAGGAACACAGTGCCCACCCCGTTCTGTATCTTCTTTCTCTCTGGAGAAATCCCCAAACACGTAATTCTACTGTTAACCAAGTTGAATGTGGGGACAGGAGCTGAGCTAGGACCAGTCGACTTCAGTTGATAAACTAATCCTCAGTCAGTGAGAGTTCCTGTGGGACACGCCTGTGTTTGCTCTGCTTTGTTTTTGTACCAAAAACATGTGATCGAGTGTCCCCTGAGATACAGCTGCTAAGCCATTAGGAACCTAATTTCAAACTACGTTATTCACTATCACAGCTGGCCAGGGTGGAGCTCAGGAATGGGAGAAGGCGAACATTAGGGCGTTTCTGAGCGATTCCTCCAGCTCTTACATGGTCACCTTTTAGGGACCTGAGGTCCTGGTGCTCAGGTCCAGCCCAGCAGGCTGAATGGGGGCCAACATGCTGCTGGAGGCAGGTGCCAGGCTAAGCCAGGAGCCAGTCCTGCAGAGCTGGGGGACCCTGGCCGAGTGGGAGCTGGGAGGCAGGCAAGGGCTGGAGGATGGGAGGAGGAGGCCACGGGGGTGCAGGGCTGAGCTGGCGGGCTGGTGCAGCTCCTGCCGACTCCTGTCTGTGCACAGCCGTCCCCGTGGACAGCACGAGGCGAGGTAGGCGAGCAGAACGCACCTGCTCACGTAAACGGGAGGTCCGTGGCATCAGAAAGAGCCAACTGAGTCACGCGTTCCGGAATAAAAAGAAGTGGGAAGCCGCATGTGGAAAGCACTACTCCGTTGTGTCACACACTCACCTGGGTCTGTAAACTGGCCCACACTTAGTGGGTGTTACTCCAAGCACGGATGACTCCTGAGAGAGCACCCAGTGTTTGATTTGTTGTTAAAGCAAGAGGACAAAGGGCTGCTTCAACCACACACACTTGGGTTTTTCTTTGTTCTTAGGAAACAGCACCTTCACTTCATCTTACACACTGGCCACTCCTTGTCCTTGTGTCCCTGCTTTCCAGGTGAAGAAATGGGTTTAAATGTTATGTCCCTGCCTGTGGTGACTTTTAGTAAGTGGAGGGTGGGCTTAAAAATGGAATCCGTCAAAGCCCAAATCCATGATTGTGACCACGATTGTCACCAAAAACCTTAAAGGTGAAGGTTTCATAGAGAAAAGTTCTAAGGAATTTGCTTGGTGTCAGGTGAGTTTCTAATAAAAAGGCATAATCCACCCACCAAATCTGCCACAGTCCACATGGAGAGAGCACCTGTGATGTGCAAACGAACCCCCAGAGTTATGAGGGAGACCCAACCGTCCCCTAGTAGGTCTGCCTCTCTTGGTCCAGCGGAGCAGAAACGCTGGTCAGAGCCTCTCCACGATCCACCTGACTCCCACCAAGCGCCAGGCACATGCCTAGCCGTGCCATGGACCTTCACTCCAACACGTGAGAAAACCTCTGTCACTTGTAGAAGCCATTTGCAGATTCTAAAGCTGGGGAGTCCCCGGGCCCAAATGCTTCTGGCAGAGGATGGGGTGCTGTCGGCGGGCATGAGGCGCAGACGCTCACCTGCTTGGCTCCTGGGTCCACAGCCACCAGGCAGCAGGAGGAAGGTGCGACCTCGGGCGAGACCCACGTCTGCCAGACGGGACCCCGGGGCTCCCGTGAGATGCCAGACCCCGCAGGTGAATGCCCCTTCTCCCCCGCATTCTCATTTCATGAACGGACCTTGGAGCCCACAAGCCGAGGGCGCTTCAGTGACAGGGCTTAGCCCGGTTCTCCGAGAGAGGAGGCTCTCCCAGAGGGAAGATAGCATGTCCCAAGGCAAAAAGCGTTTCTTTAAAAACTTTTTAAATGACCCAACAATAAACTGTTATTTAGGAAAGTTGGAAAATGAAGACAGAATCCTGAAAGCTGGTCATCGCGCCCTTGCCTGTTTGTCCGCAGGACCCCCTTTCAGGTGACTTCAGTACCTTAGCCTCCTGACTTCCTTCCAACCCGGCCCCACAGTCCCCGCTCCATTAAGTAGAGCTCCACCCTTTAAAACTCTGGGGAAATCCTTGATCTCTTCATCTTTGTCACCCCTCGAGTTTGACGGGCTGTCCACACAGTGTGTGCAGAGCCTGACGGCTTCCCCACCCTCCCGACCACCCAGGCCACACGGCGTGTCTCCAAGCCGATGAGGCGCAGCCTCTGCCCATCCTCCACCTCTGTCCTCCACCACAGCGCACAGTGTAGTCTGAGCTCGGGCACCAACGGGCACGATGACAAATGCAAGCTGCTGGCTCTTCCTCCCAAACCGTCAATGGCTCCCACCTGCTGGGGTAAAGTCCACATCACAGGCAGCCTTGTTGGCTGTGCGTGCCTCAGATCCCGGCGTGTCCCTCCCCCACCACGTCCCGTGGGCCCACGCCAGCCACACTGGTCCCATGCTGCCCCCGCATGGAGCCCTCACTGGAGTGCTCTCCCCACGGGTCCTAATGCAAACTCCCCCACCTCCAGCCAAACGGTTCTCAGCTGCCCTTTCTCAAGGAGGCATCCTCATCCCCTTATTTAAATTATACTCCTCCAGGGCCTTCTGCGTGCTCTCTCTGTAATCCCCCCTCAGCACTTACCCTCATCTGATGTGCCAGGGGTTTTAATCACCCATCGGAACCTAACATTGGCAAGGGTAGAGATTACATCTGTTTTATTTAACATCCCTCATACGTGAAACAGGACCCCACGGGGCACCTGGGCAGCTCAGTCAGTTAATTGCCCGATTTTTGGTTTAGGCTCAGGTCATGATCTCAGGGTCGTGAGATCAAGCCTCGTGTCGGGCTCCCCGCTCAGTGGGAGTCTGCTTGAGATTCTTCCCTCTGTCCCTCCTTCTGCTCATGCAAGCACGCTGTCTCTCTCTCTCCTCAAAAATAAATAAATCTTTAAAAAATAAAAACAGGACCCCCCACACCACAGGCTGTAAGTACTTGCTGCGTGGGTGAATGAATGTGTGAATCGTTCTGCTGTGATGTCAACACCACACCTATTTTTAAATCCGTTGTAGCTTTTGAGGGTTTTTTAATATCTGGTAAAACATCATCTACCTTACTTCTTTCTTCCCCTGGAAAACCTCACTGTCTTCCATCTTTATTCCACAGGATTGGATTCTTCTGACAGAAAAAGTATGACTTGTACTCCCAACGCAATGTGGACACAGGTGTTAAATTAATTAAATAAGGAGGCTGTCAGACCCCAGCACCTGGTGGCCAGTGTGAGCAAATCAAACTTAAGCTTGAAGCGCCTGGAGGTTAAAACCGAAACCTAAGGCTCTAAGATGCAGCCGTCAGTAATGGGCTCCAGCCCCTGCTCTAAGTCTATCCCAGAGCCGTCAAACACTTCTGTGGTGCTGTCCATCCCAATGGGTTTTGCTCAAATAAACTCTTTAAGATTTTAATGTGCCTCAGTTTATCTTTTAACCCAGGGTTTTTAAAAAATATTTATTTTTTTTAACTTTTATTTATTTTTTATTTTTTTTAATTTTATTATGTTATGTTAGTCACCATACAATACATCATTAGTTTTTGATGTGGTGATCCACGATCCATTGTTTTCGTATAACACCCAGTGCTCCATGCAATACGTGCCCTCCTTAATACCC
>NW_027701549.1:0-344 GCF_054177405.1 Leptonychotes weddellii | reverse complement strand
TCCAAGTATATCTTGTCATTGAGTGAAAATGTGAAATAGAAGATGATGCTCAACAGAATTCTATCATTACAGGGGAACGTTTGTTCAGTCAGTATATAAAAATGCAGAGGGGGCACCTGGGTGGCTCAGTCAGTTAAGCATCTGCCTTTGGCTCAGGTCATGATCCTGGGGTCCTGGGATGGAGCCCCACGTCGGGCTCCCTGCTCAGCAGGGAGTCTGCCTCTCTCTCTCGGCTCCTCCTCCCTCTCAAATAATAAAAATCTTTAAAAAACATAATAAAGCAATAAAAATGCACACATAGAGGCACCTGGGTAGCTCAGTTGGTTGAGCATCCAACTCCTGAT
>NW_027701548.1:0-344 GCF_054177405.1 Leptonychotes weddellii | reverse complement strand
TGTACAAGGGAACCTGCATAACACAATCAACTAATTTTTCAGTAGAAAATTTTGCAGCCAAAATAGAGTGTCATGATATATTCACTCAAAGTGTTGAAAAGGGAAAAACTTCTATCCAAAAATACTCTACCTGGCAAGGCTATCAATTAGAACTAAAGGAGAGAAAAAGAGTTTTCCAAACAAGCAAAAAAAAAAAAAAATAAAGAAGTTCATCACCACTAAACTAGCATTACAAGAAATGTTAAAAGGACTTCTTTCATCTGAAAAAAAGGGCACAAACCAACAAAAAGAACATATATGAAAGTAAAAATCTCATTGGAAAGTTGAATATATGGTAACAAACT
>NW_027701547.1:0-344 GCF_054177405.1 Leptonychotes weddellii | reverse complement strand
GGAGGGACCCGCCCCACAGCCAGGCCCTGGTCTGTCAGAGACCCCAGACTCAGGAGGCTCACGGGAGGAGGGGTTCTGCTCAGGATTCGGGGCAAACCTCTCACAGGAACTCTCTTCCAGGGCTGAGTGTGGGCCCCAGGACCCGAGTGCAGGCAGGTGAGTCTGTCCCCAGGGGTCCCAGTCCCACCTCCTCACTGGGGACAGGGGTCACCCACCAGGCAGAGGGGATGGAGAACAGCAGTTCCGGGCTGACAGAGGGGGACGTCTGGGGGTTTGGGGCAGAGCTGGGACCTGGGGGTGGGGAAGGTCTTGTGTCCCAGCCTCCGTTTCCTTCCAGGGACCCT
>NW_027701546.1:0-344 GCF_054177405.1 Leptonychotes weddellii | reverse complement strand
GGACTCCAGGATCATGACCTGAGCCGAAGGCAGTCGCTTAACCAACTGAGCCACCCAGGCGCCCCTGTTCCTTTCTTCTTATTTTGCTTTCTTTCCCTTGTGGTTTGACTTTCTTTCTTCCTTTTTTTTTTTTTTTTTTTTTTAAATTTATTCTTCAGCTCTGTGACTTCTGTTTGGTACTTTCTTATATTTTCTGTCACTTTGTAAAAGTTCTCACTGTGTTAGTCCATTCTTCTCCCAAGTTTGGTGACCATCTTTATAACCATTACTTTGAATTCTTTATCAGGTAAATTACTTCTCTCCATTTTCTTAAGGTCTGTTTCTGAGGTTTTATCTTTTCTTTC
>NW_027701545.1:0-344 GCF_054177405.1 Leptonychotes weddellii | reverse complement strand
CGTTCTGCATGGAGCACTGGGTGTTATGCACAATGAATCATGGAACACTACATCAAAAACTAATGATGTAATGTATGGGGATTAACATAACAATAAAAAATTAAAAAAAAAAAAAGAAGTCCATGCTTGAAGCAATCACTAATAGGGGGCACTGGGACTACTTTGATGAAACTAATGGTGACCCTCCTTATGGGGCCAGGCCCTGAACTGCTTTCCCTAAAGTAGTTCTCAGAGGAGAGTGGATACCTGAACAAGGTCAGGGGCTGTTAGGAAGGTCCAAGAGGGAATGGCCGCTGGGGAGCCAAGCATTTGGGCCTGCTTCACTGAGGGAAGAACTCGGATAT
>NW_027701544.1:0-344 GCF_054177405.1 Leptonychotes weddellii | reverse complement strand
CTGAGATCATGACCTGAGCCGAAATCATGAGTCAGATGCTTCACCGACTGAGCCACCCAGGTGCCCCCGATACTGTCTTCCATAGTGGCTGTACCAATTTACATTGCTACCAACAGTGCACCAGGGCTCTCTTTTCTCCCACACTTTGTTATTTCTTATATTTTTGATGATAGCCATCCTAACAAGTGTGAAGTGATATTTTATTGTGGTTTTGATTTGCATTTCACTGATGATCAGTGATGCTGAAGACCTTTTCAGGTACCTATTGGCTATTTCTATGTCTTCTCTAGAAAAATGTCTATCCAGATCTTCTGCCTAGTTTTCAATCAGATTTTTGGATTTTT
>NW_027701543.1:0-344 GCF_054177405.1 Leptonychotes weddellii | reverse complement strand
TTATCTTTTAAATTAATTTTTTAAAAAAGACTATAATCCTTCATTGTTAATTTGTAAAATCAAGAATAATAATACCAAACTGCTAAATTAACTAATCTCTTTTCATTCTTTCCCATTAAGTCAAAGTCAGTTGACTCCTGTGAGTAAACTCTTTGAAAATGCCTGTAGGGAGTCAAATCCTGATTTAGTTTTAATTCGTTGAAAAAATCTGGTCACACTGATTAGCCAACACCATATAAAAATGGTCTTTTTTTTTTTTTTAACTCCCTAATATTTTCTTTTTGAATGGAAAGGTCTATTTCTGAAACCTTGATTTTACTCTTGAAATCCTCTTATGTTTCTAG
>NW_027701542.1:0-344 GCF_054177405.1 Leptonychotes weddellii | reverse complement strand
TAAGTAATTTCAAGGGCACAATAAAACATTCTAAAATCAAGCACTATCATTTTTGTATCAGTTTACAAATGCTTGTCATTGAATGCTTTATTTATTTTTTTCTGATTTAATCTCCTCAATGACTCAGGCAATAAAATATGATAGAATTTCAATAAATATTATTTGAATTAATTAGTAGCCCCAGCAATACCTTATTGCTATATTTTTGCCACAAATCTGTCTTTTCCACAGTCTAAAAATCTTTCAAGAATGAGGCCTAACACATAGACAACAAAATTAATAAATGCATGAATAAATAAAACAAAAATTTATATAATTTCTAAAATGTACATTTTATAGCATAG
>NW_027701541.1:0-344 GCF_054177405.1 Leptonychotes weddellii | reverse complement strand
GTCAAGTAGGAATTCGCATGTAAGATGTGAATTTGTCAGAACCTCGCCAAATTTCTCACGATCCCCTGTATTCTCCTGGATTAAAAAACAACACCTCTTGGGGCGCCTGGGTGGCTCAGTTGGTTAAGCGACTGCCTTCGGCTCAGGTCATGATCCCGGAGTCCCGGGATCGAGTCCCGCATCGGGCTCCCTGCTCGGCAGGGAGCCTGCTTCTCCCTCTGACCCTCCTCCCTCTCATGCTCTCTGTCTCTCATTCTCTCTCTCGCAAATAAATAAAATCTTAAAAAAAAAAATTAGGGGCGCCTGGGTGGCTCAGTTGGTTAAGCGACTGCCTTCGGCTCAGG
>NW_027701540.1:0-344 GCF_054177405.1 Leptonychotes weddellii | reverse complement strand
TGTGTGCTTCCATGGATATCCAAAAAAAGGTATCACATAATGCCTCTTATCCTTTTCTTGAAACAATATTCTTTCATGTGAATATACTTAACGCTACTGAATTGTATTTTTAAACTGTTTAGAATTGCTGAATCAATAATATATTGTACACCTAAAACTAATATAATATTGTATGTCAATTATACTTCAATAAAAAAAAACTGCCAAAAAATTATTAAGATGGTAAAAACAAAACAAAAAAGCAATACTCTTTAGGCAACTGTCCAGTCTGGGTTAAGTCCCATAATGATTTCAGTTACAGCACTTATCATCCTGTGTTTTATTTATTTATTTATTTATTTATT
>NW_027701539.1:0-6322 GCF_054177405.1 Leptonychotes weddellii | reverse complement strand
TCCCTTGCAATAATTTTAGGATCAATTAATTCCTGCAAAAAAGGCAACTGGGATTTTGATGGGGTTGCATTGAATCTGTAGACTGGGGAGTATTGCCATTTTAATCCATGAACAGGGGTATCTTTTCATTTATTTAGATCTTCAGTTTCTTTCAATGATGTTAGTAGTTTTTGGTGTACAGGTCTTGAACGTCTTTCCTTAAATTTATTCCTGAATTTTTTATTCTTTTTGATGTTTCTTTTCGCCTTCTTGGACTGTCCTAACAGAAGAACCACAGACTGGGTGGCTTAAACAACAGAAATGTATTTTTTCACAGTTCTGAAGACTACAAGACCAAGGTCAAGGTGGCAGCAGATTTGGTTTCTGGTGAGACCTCTCTTTCTGATTTGCAGATGGCCACCTTCTCCCTGTGTCCTCATGTGGCTTTTCCTCTGTGCATCTGTAGAGAGGGAGATCAATCTCTGATGTCTCTTCTTTTTCTTGTAAGTACACTAGTCCTATCATATTAGATCCTAACCCTTGACCTTGTTTAACCTTAATTACTTTCTTAAAGGCCCCCATCTCCAAATACCTTCTTAAAGGCCCCATCTCCAAATACAGTCAGATGGGGGGTTAGGACTTCAATATATGATTTGGGGCACAATTCAGTTTATAACAATGCTAATATAAGTGGAATTGTTTTCTGCGTTTTATTTGCATGTTGTTCACTGCTAATGTATAGAAATATAATTAGCTTTTATATATTGACCTTGTATCCTGCAAACATGATGAACTGGCTTATTAATTCATATAGGTTTTTTGTGGATTTTCTACATAAAGATTATGTAATCTGCAAATAGAGATAATTTTACTTATTTTTAATCTGGGTGCCTTTTATTTTGTTTTCTTGCCTAATGCCTGGCTGTAACCTCCAGTACTATGGTTTTTGTTGTTGTTTTTTGGTTGGTTGATTTTTTTAAAGATTTTATTTATTTATTTGAGAGAGAGAGAGCATGAGCGGGGGGCGGAGGGGAACAAAGGGAGAAGCAGACTCCCTGCTGAGTGGGGAGCCCCATGCAGGGCTCTATCCCGGGTCCCTGAGATCATGACTTGAGCTGAAGTCAGACACTTAACTGACTGAGCCACACAGGCACCCCACCTCTGGTACTATGTTGAATAGAACTGTCAAGAGTGGACATCTTTGTCTTGTCTTGATCTTAGAGGAAAGCATCCAGTCTTTCACCATCAAGTATCATATTCACTGGGGTTTATCACAGATGCCCTTTATCAGGTTGATGAAATTTCCCTGTATTCTTAGTTGAATGTTTTCATTGTGAAAGGTTGTTGGGCTTTGTCAAATGCTTTCTATACATATATTGAGATGATCATGTGGTTTTTGTTCTTTTGGCTTTTAATATGATGTATTAAATTGACTTATTTTCATATATTGAAACAGCCTTGCAATCCTGGGATAAATTCCATTTGATCATGGTGCATAATCTTTATATGTTGCTGGATTTAGATTGCTAGTACATTTTAAGGACTTTTTCATCTTAAAAGAAATACCAGTCTGTAATGTTCTTTTTGTGTGATTTTTAAACATGCTAGGAAATGCTCTTTTCTCTTTTATACTTTTGCAAGAGTTTGTGAACTCCTCTTTATGTGTTCAGTACACTTCCAGTGAAGTCACCTGGTTCTGAGGTTTTCTTTTGGGAAGTTTTCTGATTCAGTTTTTTGCTTGTTATAGGCCTATTCAGATTTTCTTTTTCTTCTTGGGTCAGTGTTAGTAGTTTGGGTCTTTATAGGAATTTATGTGTTTCATTTAGGTTATCCTATTTTTTGGCATACATTTGTTCATAAAATTATTTTATAAACCTTCCTGTTTCTGTTAGGTTACTAATAATGTCCCTCTTTCGTTTTGATTTTAGTAATTTGAGTTTTCTTTTTCCCCTTGGTCTTTCTAACTAATGGTTTGTCAGTTTTGTTGATCTCTTCAAAGAACCGACTTTTTATTTCAATGATTTTTTTCTTTTTTTTTTAAAGATTTTATTTATTTATTTATTTATAGGACAGAGAGAGACACAGCGAGAGAGGGAACACAAGCAGGGGAAGTGGGAGAGGGAGAAGCAGGCTTCCTGCCGAGCAGGGAGCCCGATGTGGGGCTTGATCCCAGGATCCTGGGATTATGACCTGAGCCGAAGGCAGACGCCTAACGACTGAGCCACCCAGGCGCCCCTCAATGATTTTTTTCTATTGTTTTCTGTTAATTCATTTATTTCTGCTCTAAAATGTATTATTTTTTCCTTCTGTTTGCTTTAGGTTTAGTTTGCACTTCTTTTCCTATTTTCTTAAGGTGTAAGGTTATGTAATTGAGGTTTTTCTTTTTAATATAGCACTTACAGCTGTAAATATTCCTCTGAGCTTTTAGCTGCATCCCATAAACTTTGGCACATTGTGTTCTTGTTTTCATTAACTTTGAAGTATTTTCTAATTTATCTAATGATTTCTTCTTTGGCCTGTTGGTTATTCTGGAGTGTGTTGTGTGATTGCCACATATTTGTGAATTTCTCACATTTCCTTTTGGTTATTTCTTATTCTTTTATAATCAGAAGACATACTTTATGTGATTTCAGTCCTTTTAAGTTTATTGATAATTGTGTTATGACCTAACATACTGTCTATTCTTTAGAGTGTTCCATGTGCACTTGAGAAGAATGTATGTATGTTCTGGTGTTTTGAGCAGAGTGTTCTTCAGATGTCTCTTAAGTCTAGTTAGTTTCTAGTGTTAAGTCTTCTGTTTCCTTGTTGATCTTCTGTCTAGTTCTATTTATTATTGAAAGTGAGGTACTATTACTGTTGACTTACTTCTCCCTTTATTTCTATACTTCTTTACTTCATGTATTTTGTGTCTTTGTTGTTGGGTAGGTATATGTTTATAATTTTATATATATATTCTTGATGAATTGACTTTATTATTATTAAATGTCATTCTTTAACTAGTGACAACTTTTTGTGTCAGAGTCTATTTTGTCTGATATAAGTATAGCCACTCCAGCTCTCTTTTGATTATTGTTTGTATGGTTTATTTTTTTCCATCCTTTTATGTTCAATCTCTGCATGTCTTTGATTCTGAAGTGTCTTTTTTAGATAGAATATAGTTTGGTCATGTTACTTTTATCCATTCAAAAGATCAACCTCTGCCTTTTGATTGGAGTATTTAATCCATTTACTTTTATAATTAATGTAATTACTGACAGGTAGAATTTATGTTTATCATTTTGCTATTTTCTACGTGTCTTATATCTTTTTTTTTTTTTTTTTTTTAAGATTTTAAGAGAGGGAACACAAGTAGACAGAGTGTCAGGCAGAGGGAGAGGGAGAAGCAGACTCCCCGCTGAGCAGGGAGCCCAATGCGGGGCTTGATTCCAGGACCTTGAGATCATGACCTGAGCCAAGGGCAGACACTAAACCGACTTGAGGCACCCAGGCGCGCCATCTACATGTCTTATATCTTTTTATTCCTCTATTCCTCTCCATTACTGTCTTCTTGTGGTAGTTATTTTCTAATGTACCATTTTAATTCTCCTGTCATTTTTTTGACTATTTTTTTAAATTTTCTTAGTGGCCTCCTGGGGATTACAATTAATATCTTTATAGCAATCTAGCTCAGATTAATGCAACTTCATTTCAGTAGTTTACAAAAACTTGGCTCTTATGTAGCTCCCTTTCCTCCCCCTCCCTTTATACTATTATTATTACACATATACATTATACATAAGCATTATAAACCTGCAACACAGATTTATGATTATTGCAGTTGTCTTTTAAATCAGATAGGAGAAATAACTTACAAACAGAAAACACATTTGTGTTGTCTTTATAATTATATATGTGTTACCTTTGTCAAAGTGTTATTTCTTTATGTGAATCTAAGTTACTCTCTGGTGTCCTCTCATTTCAGCCTGAAGATTCCTTTTAATATTTATTGTAGAGCAGATTTGAGAGTGACTGGTTCTCTCTCCAGGTGTTTACATGATAATGTCTTAATTTCTCCTTTGTTTCTGAAGGTTAGTTTCTCTGGATATAAATTCTAGTTTGAAAGTCTTTCTTTCATTACCTTGAATATGTCATCCCCATCATTTGTTACTCTTACTGAGGATATATTGTATGTGATGATTTGCTTCTCTCTTGTTGCTTTCAGGATTCTCTCTTTGTCTTTAACTACCAGTAGTTTGATTATGAGGTGTTTAAGTGTAGATCTCTTTGATATTATCCTTTTGGAGTTTGTTAAGCTTCTGGGATGTATAGGTGCATGTTTTTCATTAAATTTGAGAAGTTTTCAGCTATTATTTCTTTGAATACTTTTTCTTCTCTTTTTCTTCCCCTTCTGGGACTCTCCTTATGCATATATTGGTATACTTAAAATGTGCCACAGTATTCTGAGGTTCTGCTTATTGATTTATTTTTTTGGTGGCAGACCAGAGCACCTCAAGTGATCTCTTTTTATGTTCATTGATTCTTCTCTCAGCTCAAATGCTTTTGAGCCCTCTAGTGAATTTTTCATGTCAGCTATTTACTTTTTAACTCCAGATTTCTATTTGGTGTGTGTGTGTGTGTGTGTGTGTGAGAGAGAGAGAGAGAGAGAGATTTTGTGTGTGTGTGTGTATAAAATTTCTATCCCTTCATTAATATTCTCCATTTGGTAAGACATCATTCTCATACTTCCCTTTAGTTCTTTAAGTCCATGGTTTTCTTTAGTTCTTTGAACATTTTTATGAACTGATTTAAAGTCTTTGTGTAGTACAATGTCTGGGCTTCCTCAGGACAGTTTTTCATGACTGCTTTTTGTGTGTGTGTATATGGGTTATAATTCTTGTTTCTTTGCATGTCTTGCAATTTTTGGTGAAAAGTGGACATTTTAAGTAATATAATGTGGCAACTCTGAAAACCAGC
The DNA here is from genome assembly GCF_054177405.1 of Leptonychotes weddellii. Classification (NCBI taxonomy): domain Eukaryota; kingdom Metazoa; phylum Chordata; class Mammalia; order Carnivora; family Phocidae; genus Leptonychotes; species Leptonychotes weddellii. The sequence goes on along the minus strand of NW_027701539.1, from coordinate 1,390 downwards.
CCCCGCCCCACTAGAGTTTGTTATTACTATTTATTTATTTGTGACTTTCCTAAACTAATTCTATACAATCTGTATTCTTTGTTATGTGTGGCTATAAGAAGTCTCTGCTCTAAAACTATTTTATTTTTCTGTCCCTCTGTCCCACATTCAGTCACTTGCCAGGGTCTATCAGTTTTAATTGCATAATTTTTTAATTATTCACTCCTTTCATTCTCATGGCACCACTCTAGCTCAGGTCCCAGTTATTTCTTACCTTGATTACTGTAGAAACTGAACAACTCATTTCTAGCTCACCATCTTTCTGATTTAAACTACCCCGCTACTGATTTTATTTCTAAATATGGTTTAATCATTGTCTTTTCCCTAACCAAGTAAAATTTTTCCAAAAAGTTTCAAGGATTTAGGTTGGAGAAGACACATGCACGTTTGTAAACTGTGAAGAATCTTGTGGCAAAAGAGTGACTGCAGATAGGATAGTATGGGGAGTGACTTACAGCATAAAGTCCTAGAGGGAGAGAATTAGTCCAGGAATATCTGACATGGGGTGAGTTTATCCTCTGAGACATTATTGAAGGTGCTAGGGATGGATAGAGTGCAGATGATAGAAGAAGGCAGGTGAGAGAGTGCATGAAGTCTCTTTTTCAGAGTTCCATCTGTTCAGAGTGAGAGGGTTAAGTGTGATCCAGGAGTCTGAGAGAAAGTAAAGTATTAGAATGGTAATGGGTAAGAAATTTAAAAGATTTCTCAGTTAAGATATGTAAAATTAGGGGCACCTGGGTGCTGCAGTTGGTTTGGCATCTGACTCTTGGTTTCAGCTCAGGTCCTGATCTCAGGGTTGTGAGATCGAGCCCCATGCCGGGCTCTGCACTCAGTGTGGAGTCTGCTTGAGATTCTCTCTTCCTTTCCCTGCCCCTCCCACTTGTACTCTGTCTCTCTGTCTCTCTCAAATAAATAAATAAAATCTATAAAAAAAAAAGAAATGTAAAATTATTGTTAAGAACCTAGTCTTATGAAACATTCTGAGTAACACTGTTAACTGTGTCTTTGGAGTTCTTAGTGACACTGGTCTTTAATGAAGAAACCAACTTGTATCCTCTTTGAAGATACCTACTTAAGGTTAATCCTTGGTGGGGGGGGGTCACCTGGGTGGCTCAGTCAGTTAAGCATCTGACTTGATTTCAGCTCAGGTTGTGATCTCAGGGTTTCGAGATCAACCCTGCATTGGGCTCCGTCCTGGGTGTGGAGCCTCCTTGGGATTCTGTCTCTCCCTCTTCCCCTCCTCTCCTACCCCTCTCTCTCTCTTTAAGAAAAGAAAAAAAAGGTTTATTATCATTGTGCACTAGGTGTATTTCTGATACATTTTTTTTACAAACTTTTCTATCACATGCCA
>NW_027701538.1:0-344 GCF_054177405.1 Leptonychotes weddellii | reverse complement strand
CAAGTTATGTTCAGGCATCGTGAAGAAACAGTTATGCAAATAGTGAACATAAGTCATTCATTGGATTGAATATATATTTTTTTATTTTTTTAATTTTATTTATTTATTTGACAGAGAGATTGAATATAGTGAATTAAGGTAAGCATGTGAAAAACGTCCTTCATTTTCTCTAAAACTTTAATAAATAATCAAAAAAAAAATAGAAATGTGGTAAAATGACCCCAGCTTAGATGTTGAAAAGTCTGTTTCTGTTGCTCCCTACTTTACTGAATGTTAAACCTCTATGCTTGTGTAAGGGTTTGAGAAAAAAAAAATGTATGGATGTTTTTAGCTTACTGACTATT
>NW_027701537.1:0-344 GCF_054177405.1 Leptonychotes weddellii | reverse complement strand
TGGGTTGCACAACACTGTAAATGTCATTCATGCTCCTGAACTAGATACTTAAAAATGTTGAAAACAACAAATTTTATGTTATATACATCTTACCAAAATAAAAAAGAAACTATTTAATGATGTTAAAATAACATAGGGGAAAGGAAGGGAAAATAAGATAAAAACAGAGAGGGAAGCAAACCATAAGAGACTCTTAACTATAGGAAACAAGCTGGGGGTTGTGAGAGGGGAGGTGGGTGGGGGGATGGATGGGGTGATTAGGAGATGAACATTAAGGAGGGCACTTGATAGAATGAGCACTGGGTGTTATATGCCACTGATGAATCACTAAACTCTACCCCTGA
>NW_027701536.1:0-344 GCF_054177405.1 Leptonychotes weddellii | reverse complement strand
TTCTGTGGGTTGCCTCCTAGTTTTGTTGACTGTTTATTTTGCTGTGCAAAAGCTTTTATCTTGGGATGAAGTCCCAAAAGTTAGTTTTTGCTTTTGTTTCCCTTGCCTTTATTGACATGTCTTGAAAGAGTTCACTGTGGCCAATGTCAAAAGGGTTACTGCCTATGTTCTCCTCTAGGATTTTGATGGATTCCTGTCTCACATTGAGGTATTTCATCCATTTTGAGTTTATCTTTGTGTACGGTGTAAGAGAATGGTTCAGTTTCATTCTTCTGCATGTGGCTGTCCAATTTTCCCAGCGCCATTTATTGAAGAAACGGTCTTTTTTCCATTGGATATTCTTT
>NW_027701535.1:0-344 GCF_054177405.1 Leptonychotes weddellii | reverse complement strand
CAGCCACCAGCCCTGTCCACGGCCGCTGGCTGGTCCCTGCCTTTGTCTCTCTCCTTCCCACCTGCTGGGGCCTGTGAGCAGGTAATGGGCCCACCTTGAGGAGTGGTCTTCACAAATGGCCACTGTCTTCCTCTTGGCCCACCTATTCATCCCTGTTGAGTTGTATGCCTGACTCTCTCTGTGGGTCTTGAGTTCTGAGTCTGCCTTATATAAACATATTACATTATTTTTGATAAATATTTTTTCCTATTACACTTAGAACTATTTTAAAATCAAGATCAGGGGCGCCTGGGTGGCTCAGTTGGTTAAGCGACTGCCTTCGGCTCAGGTCATGATCCTGGAGT
>NW_027701534.1:0-344 GCF_054177405.1 Leptonychotes weddellii | reverse complement strand
GTGGACACGAGCGGAGCCCCAAGGGTTAAACATGCAGGACTACACTTTGATCAAGACAAACGAGCCATTATGTGAAACGCGAGGCAAGATAAATGATGGCATTGGGTGAGCGAGATCGATACAAGTGATGTTTTATCAGGTAGAAATGACAACCCGGCTGATCGCCATTCGTTTTTAATACCACAAACCAATCGGGGGATGAGGGACTTTAATTGTTGATGCCCCAGTCTGGGGCTGGGTGGGAGCTCGCCTCAGACCCAGGCCGGGGACAGGTGAGAGGTCAGCTCCGTGGCCCAGCCAGCGAACGGGCATCTGGGCACTCAGCCAGCCAAAGGCCACTGGCC
>NW_027701533.1:0-344 GCF_054177405.1 Leptonychotes weddellii | reverse complement strand
GGTGGCCGAAGCCCCTGCATCCTGGCCTCTGGGGCCATCTTAGGTCTGTTGGAGGGATCGCTCAGGCTGGACAGCGCCTCTGGACGGGAGAGGAGGGGCGTCCTAACCAATTCTTTCCAGGGGAGGGCTTTAGAGGGTGTGGCCAGACACTGCTTTCTTCACTGGGAGATGTTAGGCCCCCCAACAATGCCTGAGTGGCCAGAGCTGCGGTTCTGGGGTTCTTTGGGTTGGAGGTGTGCAGGGGATAGGGGTCTGCTTTCTGGGGAGAGTCCACAGCATTCAGCAGGTTGTTGCAAGGACCTTAAAGCCTCACCGCTACCCTGGTGTCCCCCAGCCTTAGGACC
>NW_027701532.1:0-344 GCF_054177405.1 Leptonychotes weddellii | reverse complement strand
TTATAAGCATGACAATTTAAGTTACTAAAACAAGAGCAGGGTCATACACCAACAAAGAAAAACTTATAAAAAAGATTCTCCTAGTCTAGTTCATGGGTATTTCCAGGGGCTCCTGAAACAACGATCTTCAGTTTCCACCTTTCCTGTAAATAAGGTAGAAGTCTCCTAATTTTGGCCCTTTCCCCAAATTTCTCTCAAAATTTTTAGTTTCTCTCAAAATTTCTCTCAAAACTTCTGAGATGAGATCTCTCTCTTTTAAAATTTTAGTTTCTCTCAAAATTTCATCCCAGTGCCCTTCCTTCAAGAGAACGCCTTGGGACCTCCCACTAGAACTGAGGCAGTGA
>NW_027701531.1:0-344 GCF_054177405.1 Leptonychotes weddellii | reverse complement strand
TCCTGCTTGTGTTCCTGTTCTCGCTGTCTCTCTCTCTGTCAAATAAAAACGATCACAGCAATCCAACGAATTTGGGGAATTCTGTACACGATAGCCCTATCTTAGACCTTCCAGTGCATGCTAGTGTGTTAAAAGATTCTGAGACGGTCTGCAGTAAGAAACCTATTTGACTGGCTCACCCAAGTGCTTTCCTTATTGATTTGGCAATGGTACTTTTTTTTTTTTAATTTTTTGTGGAGAGGGTGTAGTGAAGGGGCAAGATACCCGTTAAGATCCCATGGAACTGGATTCCATGGATGATACACTGGATAACAGTGCCCTGGAGACATCAAGTGAGACATCAC
>NW_027701530.1:0-344 GCF_054177405.1 Leptonychotes weddellii | reverse complement strand
ATGAGGTCCTAATAAATTCAAGGTATTGGGCATTTCTTTTTTTGTTTATAATCAATTAATTAACATAGTGTGTTACTAGTTTCAGAGGTAGAGATCAGTGATTCATCAGTTGCATAGAACACCCACTGCTCATTACATCATGTGCCCTCCTTAAGGCCCAACACCCAGTCACCCCATCCCCCCATCCCCCTCACCCTCCACCAATTTCTTAATGCTCAAAGGCTTTGTATCTTAAAGTGGAGTTATTCACAGAGCCCCTACATCATTTTCTATAAATTGATATACAATCAACAATGCTGTTTATTTAATGTTTTTTTAATGGACCCTACTTCTTTTTTTTTTTT
>NW_027701529.1:0-344 GCF_054177405.1 Leptonychotes weddellii | reverse complement strand
GGCTAAAAAATGGGAGAGCATCTTGGAGGCTATGCACGTGGGGGCACTGAGTATATGAGAACTCTCTGAGTTCTTCCTACTCAGTTTTACTGTGAACCTAAAACTGCTCTAAAAAATAAAGCCTAGTTAAAAAAAATAAATAAAGGGGTGGGGAGAGAGGCATTTCATAACACAGGGCACCAGGGTAGGTAGCAGGAGGAATGCACAGGAAAATACACAGACAAAGGCTCCGGGCTGGACAGTGGAGTGGCACATCCCCGGGTCTGAAAAGGTCAATGCCTGGAGCCCAAAAAAGGAGCAAGTCCTCCAAGAAACACGAAAAGGTATCGAGGGGCCAATATGTG
>NW_027701528.1:0-6322 GCF_054177405.1 Leptonychotes weddellii | reverse complement strand
AAAACAAACTAAGGGTTCTAGAGGGGAGGGGGGTGGGAGGATGGGTTAGCCTGGTGACGGGTATTAAAGAGGGCACATTCTGCATGGAGCACTGGGTGTTATGCACAATGAATCATGGAACACTACATCAAAAACTAATGATGTAATGTATGGTGATTAACATAACAATAAAAAATCAAAAAAAAAAAAAGGAAACCAAAGTGGGAGGCATCACAGTTCTGGACTTCAAGCTATATTACAAAGCTGTGATCATCAAGACTGTATGGTACTGGCACAAAAACAGACACTAGATCAATGGAGAATAGAGAACCCAGAAATGGACCTACAACTCTATGGTCAACTAATCTTCGACAAAGCAGGAAAGAATGTCCAATAGAAAAAAGACAGTCTCTTCGATAAATGGTGTTGGGAAAGCTGGACAGCGACATGCAGAAGAATGAAACTGGACCACTTTCTTATACATACACAAAAATAATTTCAAAATGGATGAAAGACCGAAATGTGAGACAGGTATCCATCAAAATCCTAGAGCAGAACACAGGCAGCAACCTCTTTGACCTTGGCTGCAGTAAGATGTGTCTTACTAGACACATCTTCAGAAGCAAGGGAAGCAAAAGCAAAAATCAATGATTGGGACTTCATCAAGATAAAACACTTCTGCACAGTGAAGGTAATAGTCGATAAAACTAAAAGGCTATGGAAGGGGAGAAGATATTTGCAAATGACATATTGGATAAAGGGCTAGTATCCAAAATCTATAAAGAACTTACCAAACTCAACACCCAAAAAATAAATAATCCAGTTAAGAAATGGGAAGAAGACATGAACAGACACTTCTCCAAAGAAGACATACAGATGGCTAATACACACATGAAAAAATGCTCAACATCACTCATCATCAGGGAGATACAAATCAAAACCACAATGAGATACCACCCCATACCTGTCAGAATGGCTAAAATGAGTAACTCAGGAAACAACGGATGTTGGTAAGGATGCAGAGAAAGAGGAACCCTCTTACACTGTTGGTAGGAATGCAAGCTGGTAAAACCACTCCAGAAAACAGTATGGAGGTTCCTCAGAAAGTTAAAAATAGAACTACCCTACATCCCAGCAATCACACCACTACATTTTTATCTAAAGGATACAAAAATATTGATTCAAAGGGGCACCTGTGCCCCAATGCTTATAGCAGCACTATCAACAGCTAAATTATGGAGAGCCCACATGTCTAATGACGATGAATGGATAAAGAAGATGTGGTATTTATATACAATGGGCTATTGGCCATCAAAAACAATGAAATCTTGCCATTTGCAAAGATGTGGATGGAACTAAAGTGTATTATGCTAAGTGAAATAATTCAGTCAGAGAAAGACAAATACCATATGATTTCACTCAGGTGGAATTTAAGAAATAAAACAGATGAACATAGGGGAAGGGAAGGAAAAATAAGATAAAAACAAAGAGGGAGGCAAACCATTAGAGATTCTTAACTGTAGAGAATCTCTGAGGGTTGCTAGAGGGGAGGTTGGTGTGGGGATGGGGTAATTGGGTAATGGGCATTAAGGAGGGCACTTGATGTAACGAACACTGGGTGTTATATGCAACTGATGAATCACTGAATTCTACCCCTGAAACTAATAATACACTGTATGTTAACTAAACTGAATTTAAATTTTTTTAAAAAAGGAGTTTAACAAGGTCACAGGATAGGAATTCAATCTATAAAAATCAAATTTTTTTGTTTAACCCCAAAATTATCTTTATATATGAGCAATTAGACCATGAAATTTACCTCTTACAATAGGGTCAGAACTATATAGGGATAAACATATAACAATAAATATATAGGGATAAATTTAAATATGTTTCTGCTGTATACTGAAAACTACAACACATTATTGAGAGTTATTAAAGAATAGATAAGTAAATGGAGAGATATACTCTATTCATAGGTTGGAAGAGTCAATATTCTTAAAATATAAATTCTCCCTAAACTTATCTGTAGATTCAATATAATCCCAATCAGCAAGGTTTTGTAGAAACTAATAAGCATGTATTCAAAATTTATACAGAAATGCAAAATAAACTACAGTAGCCAAAATTTTTTGAACATGAAAACAAAAGTAAGTAACATAAATCACCCGAGTTCAAGACTTGATATAAAGTTACAAGAGTTAGGACACTCTAGTATTGGCAAAAGGATAGACAAAAAGATAAAGGAAGCAGAAAAGGATGTCCAGAATGAAACCTAACATTTACAGTCATTTGAGTTTCTAACAAAGGCACCAAGATAATTGAATGGAGAAAGGATGGTCTTTTCAACAAACTGTGATGTAAAACTGGCACATTTTTTTTCTATTCTTTCACCAATACCACCTGTCTTGATTACTATAGCTTTATACTAAGTCTCCATTTACTTATGTATTCTTTAAAAACTCTATAGCAGTCAGCATTTTCTGGGTTTCTGGCTCTCCATATAAACTTTAGAATCAGTTTGTCAATATCCATAAAACAATTTTTTGGGATTTTAATTGGGATTGATCAAATCTATACACCAAGATGAGATGAACTGACATCTTGACAATATTGAGTCTTCCCATTTATTCATGAACATGGATTATCTCTCCATTTGTTTAGTTCTCCTTTGATATCATTCATCAGAGTTATGCACTTTTCCTCCTATAGACCTTATACATATTTTCTTAGATTTATACCTAAGTATCTCATTTTGTGGGGTGCTAATGTAAATGATATTGTGTTTTTCATTTCAGATTCTACTTGTTCATTGTTGGTATATAGGAAAACAACTGACTTTTGTATATTAGCCTTGTGCACCTTTTTTTTTTTTTCCCACCTTTTTTAATAGTTCCAACAGGAAGCATCCTAAATGTCCATCAATAGGTGATTGGGTAAACCCACAGTATTTGCATAAAATGGATGCTACTCCACAATATAAAGAAATTAACTGTGGATACACTGCACAACATGGACAAATCTCAAAAACATTAGTCTGAGCAAAAGAAGATTCAAAGGAGTTTATACTATATGATTACACACCTAAAACTTCAGAAAAGACAAACCTAATTACAGTGACAGAAAGTAGACCAGTTGTCTTGAGCTGATGGTATTGGAGTGAGTGGAAAAGGGCACAAGGGAAGTTCATGAAGAAAATGTACATCTTGATTGTGGAGGTGATTACACAGATGTATAAATTCGTTAAATTCCTTTCTACTTAAACTAGCTGCAATGGTTTCTATTATTACAATTGAACACTAACTCAGGGAGTCTTAAAGAAAGAGCAGGAGGCTGCCTGGCAAGCCAGGAGGGAAGTACTTTCCAGGAGAGAGAACAGCATGCACAAAGTTACTATGGTAGAATGAAGTATGACACACATGACAGGCCTTGTTAATCAGTGTTACAGATACCATGAATCACAGAAAACATACATTTAAAAAAAATTTCTTTACAGTGTGTCTAGATCTTCTAATACTATAGAGAAAATGCAACATTTTCCAAAAGTTCTCCCCATTTGAACATGAGGAAAGCTAGGCTGAGCCAAAATCAAAAGGAAAAAATAGAAGTTGCTTTCTAGAATGTGTATTTAATTTTTTTTAAGTACACAGAAGAAAAAAAGGAGGTGTAATCATTAACATCAAATGGGGGGAAAAATAAAGAAATAAATATATGTAACAAAAAAAAAAGAGCAATACCTTAAGTCAATGCATATCTGGGCCTTCCTGTTTTAGTAATGTGTCAACAGACTCGGAGCCTTGATGGCAGCAGAGGGAGGCTAGGCCAAGATTTTGCTGGGTCCCAATGCTGAGTTGCAGTCAACAGCAGAACACCAGAGGGGTTAGTGTTTGCTTTTTTGATGTGTCGGGGTGTGTTCCAAGTCTTAACTTGTTAGGTGGATAAATGCCAATGACATGGAAGCAGGGTAAATCATTCATGGCAGGCTCAGTGCGTAGACTCACTCCAAGTTAGACACAATGCAACTGCTCCCCAAAATTAGAAGTTCAAATTACGACAGAATTAAAAGTAGGAACTTCTGAGAGCCATAAATTATTTGTAATGTCACGTGGTTTCTCTGGTTGCATAGGCATTCTAGAATGTGTATTTAAGAGAAAAAATTTTTTTCCAAATCTAGGTTGAAAAACTCAAACTGTTGCCAGTCACTGCCCCCGACCACTACCAATGCCACACCAGTATTTGGATACAGAAGATTACTTCAGCAGGTCATTCCTTAGCACCAGACATTTACATCAAGCTTAGAAAAACAAGCATTAGACACCCCTAGTGCACACAGGTATCCCCATAGAAATTTCTGTAACCTTAGAGAAGAATTGGAGACACTTCTAATGGGAATTAGAGGATGCATTAAAAATGATAATAATCCATACTCTATAACTGCTGATCCTTCCAGAGAGTCTAGCTATATAAAATTCAAGATATAACATGTTATCTCTTGACTCAGAAACTAAAAGATACAAAATTCACACAGATGAAAATACAACTAGCAAATAACTAGGAGAAAATGTTCACCATTAATGGTAGTCAGAAAAGCATTGATGAAAACATTGAGGAGGTTTTTTTCTCCTGAAACGATCAACAAAAAATAAAAGATAATTCCAGGGGCACCTGGGTGGTGCAGTCTGTTGAGCATCTGACTCTTGGTTCTGGGTCAGGTTGTGAGATCTGGATCACGGTATGGAGCCCCTGGTTGGAGTCTGCTAACGTCTCTCTCCACCTCTCTCCCTACACCCCTATATGCACTCTCTCTCTCCCTCTGGAATAAACAAATGAATCTTAAAAGAATAATAATTCCAAATGCAAGCAAGGGCACAGTGAATTATATGCTCTAAACTTGCTAGTTGCAGTAAAAACTGCCAAATTTCTTTCTAAAAATGTTAGGTAAATGTGAAACAAGACCCATACCTTTTTTTTTTTTTTACCAAGGAGCTTCTTTCTAGATGTTTATCCTATGGATATATTCTGATGAAAGAATAACTTAAAGATGAAAGGTTTTCACTATAACATTTTTTGTAATATTGAAAAATTGGAAGCCACTTAAAGTCCAACAAAGTGGAAATGATTAAACTGTGGTATGAAATGTGCTATGAATGTACAGTAGTATAAAAAACTGTTATGTTATCAAAGTGATATGTAGAATAAATTAAATTACACTGTGATTGCAATTGTGGTTAAAAACTTGTGCTTACGAAAGAAGTCAAACTCTCTCTTTGCAGACGACATGATATTTTATGTGAAAAACCCAAAAGACCCCCCCTCAAATTACTAGAACTCACACAGCAATTCAGTAATGTGGCAGGATACAAAAATCAATGCACAGAAATCAGTTGCTTTTCTATACACTAACAATGTAACCATAGGAAGAGAAATTAGGGAATCAATTCCATTTACAATAGTCCCCAAAACTATAAGATGCCTAGGAATAAACTTAACCAAAGAGGTAAAGGATCTATACTCTAGAAACTACAGAACACTTATGAAAGAAACTGAAGAAGACACCAGAAGATGGAAAAACATTCCATGCCTGTGGATTGGAAGAATAAACATTGTTAAAATGTCTATGCTGTTCAGAGCAATCTATACTTTCAATGACATCTTGATCTAAATACCAATGGCATTCTTCACAGAGCTGGAGCAAACAATCCTAAAATTTGTATGGAACCAGAAAAGACCCCAAATCGCCAAGGAAATGTTGAAAAAGAAAAACAAAGCTGGGGCATCACACTGCCTGATTTCAAGCTATATTACAAAGCTGTGATCAACAAGACAGTATGGTACTGGTATAAAAACACACACATAGATCAATGGAACAGAATAGAGAGCCCAGATATGGACCCTCAACTCTATGGCCAATTAATCCTCAACAAAGGAGGAAAAAATATCCAATGGAAAAAAGACAGTCTCTTCAATAAATGGCGCTGGGAAAATTGGACAGCTATATACAGAAGAATGAAACTTGACTATTCTCTTACATCATACACAAAGATAAACTCGAAATGGATGAAAGACCTCAATGTGAGATAGGAATCCATCAAAATCCTAGAGGAGAACATAGGCAGTAACCTCTTCGACATTGGCCACAGCAACTTATTTCAAGACATGTCTCCAAAGGCAAGGGAAACAAAAGCAAAAATGAACTTCTGGGACTTCATCAAGATAAAAAGCTTCTGGGGGCGCCTGGGTGGCTCAGTTGGTTAAGCGACTGCCTTCGGCTCAGGTCATGATCCTGGAGTCCCGGGATCGAGTCCCACATCGGGCTCCCTGCTCAGCAGGGGTCTGCTTCTCC
>NW_027701527.1:0-344 GCF_054177405.1 Leptonychotes weddellii | reverse complement strand
CCAGATCCCAAAGGGGTGTTTTGAGAATTAGCTAAAGGAGGTCGTAAAAACCTCAGGAAGAGGGAAATGCTGCAGGAAGGCTTGATACTTGCTTGAGCCCGGGGTTCCGACGGAGGCGGGGGCGGCCGGGCTTCCTCCCCGGGCTCTGGGGTGAGCCGGAGACCTGGCAAGCGGGGAGCCCTCACGGCCCTTTGTTAGCACCCCCCACCCCCAGTCTCCTGCTCTGAGGGGCCAGCCGGCCGCCGGGCAGGTTTGGCTCGCAGAGCCTGAGGCGGGGCTGGGGGAAGGGCAGACCCTCATGCAACTTCCACTTTCTGCTGGTGTCTGAAAGGCACTTGGCTGGT
>NW_027701526.1:0-344 GCF_054177405.1 Leptonychotes weddellii | reverse complement strand
GGTGGAAATTAAGCATCAAGTTTCAAGGGAAAAGTATCAAAGAATTTGTGGACCTATTTAAAAACTAGCATAGCATGAGACCCATGTTCCTTCCATGTTGTGGGGCTCTGCCATCATCTGGGGTCTAGATTCTTTAGCTTCTGACAGATGGAAGATGAAAGCATGGAGAAGGCACACCAATTTCTTTTCTTTTCTTTTTTTTTTTTAAAAGCTGATGGGAATTCTTTTCTTTTTTTTTTTTTTTAAAGATTTTATTTATTTATTTATTTGACAGAGAGAGACACAGCGAGAGAGGGAACACAAGCAGGGGGAGTGGGAGAGGGAGAAGCAGGCTCCCCGCAGAG
>NW_027701525.1:0-344 GCF_054177405.1 Leptonychotes weddellii | reverse complement strand
AAATAATGTGCAATAGGGAGAGTCTTTACGAACTAGATGTGCAGAAACTTGAATATTATTTTGATTAATTGGTTAATTGAAGTGTTGCTACTACTGTCCTTAAAATTAGAATGAAAGTAATGGTTACAGTGTTGTCAGCTAAAAAGTGGCAGGACTCCAACCGTGAAGTTTATAGGATTTTGTATTTTTTCTAGAAAATATCATCCACTGGCAGGGAAGACAGTTTACCTTAATAAGGTAATAAATATTTTTGAACATCCCTGTATCTTGTAGTACTACCTGAAATGAAAACCCAAAGAAGGTCCAAATAAAGTAACAAGCAATGATGAATCTGTACTCCCTTT
>NW_027701524.1:0-344 GCF_054177405.1 Leptonychotes weddellii | reverse complement strand
GGCTCCCTGCTCCGCGGGAAGCCTGCTTCTCCCTCTCCCACTCCCCCTGCTTGTGTTCCCTCTCTCACTGTGTCTCTCTCTGTCAAATAAATAAATAAAATCTTTAAAAAAAAAAAAAAGAAAAGCAGTCGATGGAATTCAACACTTTTTTTTATTCCTTGAAAACTATAAAGGCTATATAATTGTGCATCGTGGAAAGAAAGGTAGACTTTCTTGCTCTGAAGAAATAATTTAGCATTCTAATTTGCACAAAAAGTCATGCTTCAATCACTCCTATAGAAAACAAAGATCCTACCACCAAGTTGGAAGTCTTGATTTAAAAAAAACCAGCAACCTTGGAACAG
>NW_027701523.1:0-344 GCF_054177405.1 Leptonychotes weddellii | reverse complement strand
TTCAGAGAGTGAGGAGACGCAGAGGGAGAGAGAGTCCCAGGCCGACTCTTTAAAGGTTTTAATGTAGGGGCGCCTGGGTGGCTCATCCGGTTGACCATCTAACTCCTGATCTCATCTCAGGTCTTGATCTCAGAGATGTGGGTTCCGAGCTGGGGTTGGGCTCCACTCTGGGTGTGGAGCTTGCTTTAAAAAAAAAAAAGGTTTAATGTATTCCTTACATGCTGTTCTCACAGAGTACATGCCCTCTGTTCTGAGCTACTTTTCTAGCTCGGCCACGGCCGGCTGCCCCACTCGGTGCCCTCCGGCCTGGCCTGCTTTAAGAGGCTGCAGCCCTTGGTCCTCTG
>NW_027701522.1:0-344 GCF_054177405.1 Leptonychotes weddellii | reverse complement strand
GCAGAAGAGCTACCTGACCTGCCCTGGCTTGTGATATAAGTAAGAAACAACTGTGATGTGTCTGGCTACTGAGTTTTCTATCTGGTTTATTTGTTTGTTTTGTATTTGTTTGCTATATCCTAGCCTATCTTGGCTGATACGAGATGACTTGTCCTTTATCAGCTCCTGTGTTGGTCTACATGAGAGTTTCCCATGACCTCTTCTCTTTTACACGCCCAAATATCACTATTTGGAGACTCTTGTTATAAGACATTTTCACTGAAGACGTGGGGGGTAGTGAAGGGGTGTTAGTACAATACAGAAGACAATAGGAAACAACGATAAATTTAATATGCCTTCCCCTC
>NW_027701521.1:0-344 GCF_054177405.1 Leptonychotes weddellii | reverse complement strand
TTGCTCTGAAGGTATTTTGCAGCTGTGACTACCATCTACAGTCTGTTGACTTTAAGTAAAGGAGATTGCCCTCAATAATGTGGATGGGCCTTATTCAGTTAGTTGAATGCTTTAAAAGCAAAAACTGAAATTTCTTGAAGAAGAAATAAATTGGTTTCATCAACTGTTTAATATCTGTTCTTTGAAAGACACCATCAAAAAAATGTAAAATCACTGCCATAAATGATAATCAAAATATAGTTTTAAAGATCCTACAATTTAGGAAGAAGACAAACAACCCAAAGTTTAAAAATGGGTAGTCTCTTTTCTTAAGAGACCCTTAGCAAAACAAGATATATAAACAG
>NW_027701520.1:0-344 GCF_054177405.1 Leptonychotes weddellii | reverse complement strand
TAGCCCTTGGTGTGTAAATTGCCAAATTGCTTTATACCAATATGGTACTTACATTGCTGGATCAAGAAAAACAGTACAGGGCGCCTGGGTGGCTCAGTTGGTTAAGCTACTGCCTTTGGCTCAGGTCACGATCCTGGAGTCTCGGGATCGAGTCCCGCATCGGGCTCCCTGCTCGGCGGGGAGTCTGCCTCTCCCTCTGCCCCTCCCCTTTCTCATGTGCTCTCTCTCTCTCTCAAATAAATAAATAAAAAATCTTTAAAAAAAAAACAGTACAAAGTAAGCATGCCACACTTGCTGAGATTGAAAAATGAATACGTTTTAGATTGTACATTTATTTCATTTTA
>NW_027701519.1:0-344 GCF_054177405.1 Leptonychotes weddellii | reverse complement strand
GTGCCCGAAGGGCCCCGTGGTTCTCTCTCAGGAAGAGTTCCCAGGTATCTTTTATGAGATGGTACCCCCCTCCCGGCCGTCAGGACCCACACAGGCAGGCAGTCAAGGAACCTCAAGCCCTGCATTCAGGAGAACTCTCCCCACGCTTGTCCTGTTCCACATCACTGGCTACTCTGCCCCAAGCTGGCGCATGCGCAGCACTCTCCTCTCAGCTCACCCGAGGCACTGAGGGCACTGCAGGCCCCTGGAGCCGGGGCTGGTCCCTGGTCACCAGGGTAGTGGGGCCCACACACCAAAATTAACCATGAGATCGACGGGGTACTCGACATACGCCAACTTCCAAG
>NW_027701518.1:0-344 GCF_054177405.1 Leptonychotes weddellii | reverse complement strand
TAATAAAATATCATAGATGTGGTGGCTTAGGCAACAACCACTTATTTCTCACAATTCTGGAGGCTGGGAAGTCCAAATTCAGGTGCTGGCAGATTTGGTATCTGGTGAGAGCCCTGTTCCTGGTTTGCTATATCCTCACATGGTAGAGGGAGAGAGAAAGAGCATGTGCTCTCTTTTCTCTTTTATTTTTTATTTTTTTGTTTAAAGATTTATTTATTTATTTGAGAGGGAGAGAGAGAGAGCACACATAGAGGAAGAGGGAGAGGCAGACTCCCTGCTGAGCAGGGTGCCTGATGTGGGGATTGATCCCAGGACCCTGGGATCATGACCTGAGCCGAAGGCAG
>NW_027701517.1:0-6322 GCF_054177405.1 Leptonychotes weddellii | reverse complement strand
ACATGCTCCGTGGCTTTTGTAGTGATGGTGAGGCGCACATAAGAGAGATGACAAGATAATGCTTTATACACTCAAGGGCGGGGGGGGGGAGGAAACAAGACCCCATAATACATCTTGCTCTTTTGTGGAGAACAACCCTGTGTGTGTACGTGGTTGTGGTCTATGTTCAGACACCCACTGTCAGTATGAGAGGCTCGCTGCTCCTGGTGCTTCTCAGAGGCCCATGCCTTCCACGGACCACTGTGCTTTACTCTGACTCCAAAATGCTTCTACTTTTTCTGGTCTGAGACAAAATGGGCCAACAGAAATATGCACAGTGCTGTAGGGACTTTCGGCATTAATGGCTACATTCTTTGAGTTAAAAGGATAAAGCTTTCTGTATTTGCAGGCTTCAAGTAACAGGCCAGGCCAAATAACTACATTTCTAGGCCGCCCTCTGCTTCCTGATTCAACAGGCAATCTTCCCACAGCTTCCTTCCCACCTTCTCTTCCATGGAATACCATGACTGCCAAACTGATATTTAAAAAATCCACACATTGGGGCACCTGGGTGGCTCAGTCAGTTAAGCGTCTGCCTTCGGCTCAGGTCATGATCCCAGGGTTCTGGGATCAAGCCCCACGTCGGGTCTCCCTGCTCAGCAGAGAGCCTGCTTCTCCCTCTCCCTCTGCCTACTTGTGCTGTCAAATTAAAAAAAAAAAAAAAAAAATCTAAAAAATCCACACATTTTAATATCCATACCTACAGACAGGGGAATTGGAGGATTTTTTTTTTTTTTTTTTTTTAACAGAAACTGCAGTGGTGTCAATATTTTATTTAGTGTGATACAAAGAAGTTTTTTAAACCCCAAAAGGCCCTAAGGAGATAGAAATAATAAACCCAGAAGGGCTTTCTCAAGACTCAGCTTCCATGAGCTAGGCTGCACAGTTTCATAGGGGCTGAACACAACACATGTATGAAGGATGCTCCAGAAATAGCACGTCTCCCTCTGAAGTTCATGGTATGTGAAGGTCATCTGATCTCCGCCAACTATCTTTCTAAACATGTTGCTGAAATCTTCACACCGAACTTGGTAGCATGTATTAGGACACTGACTTTTTGAAAGATGTACCCATTTATGCTTTTATGTCCCATTTTTGGGTTACTCACAAAGGACACACCCCTCAGGGCTACAGATGATCAATTACATGAATATTAGAGTCCCCTTTCGTTTTAGCCACTTTTGTGCTACGAACATGTGAAACATTTTCCTCCAGATTGAAAAGCTGCCTGAAATTCAGGTACTTACTCAACTTCAGGCAATGAACCTGTACCATCCCAAACTCCCCACCCCAAATCTGATAGTATTCGGCTTTGTGTCCCTCACTGGCTGCAACGGTTCGCCGGGCCCAGCCTGGAAGAACTCTGAAAGAGTCCGAAAGACCAAGCCTTAAATCCTGTACTTAAATACTGTACTTATTCTCTAGATAAAGTACCCTAGGAGACAAGTACTTCTGTAACTGCTACCACATGCTACCAGTGGGGAAACTGAGGCTCAGTGAGGTTACAGAACTCACAGAAGGTTTTAGTGCAGAGCTGAGACGTGAGCTTTCCCGACTCCAGAACGTGAGCTCCTGGCCACAGAGGGTGCTAGGAGCCAGCTGTAAAAAGCAGGTAAGAGTATGACACCAGCACTAAATGAGTCTTGTGCCAAGTGTCTAGGGTAGTGCCTGGCTCTTCCCTGCAAGCGCACAGATAATGTGTGATTTTCCTTCATGGCTCTAGCCCAGTGCACACAGCAGGCACTCAAAAAGGCTTGCCAGGTGCCTGGGACAGGTGTCTAGTTTTACAGACCCGAGGTTTCAACTCGTCCTCTAGAAGAGCAGAGGAAGGGGAAGCCTGGAGTGAACATTTGGGCCCACTCCGTACCTGGTGCGGTGGGACTGTGCTGGGTACCGTCAGTACGTATCATAGCTTGTGCGCGTGGGGATTACGGTTCCGTTTACAGACAACTTGCTCAGGGTCACACAGTATGGAGCTGGGACTCAAAGTCACATGCATTTTAGCTCTAAAAGTAGTGCTCATTGACCACATGATGACTGGTATGTGATAAGACATTAAAATGTGTCTGACTGTTAAAACTCAGCAGTGCATACACCATTATCCTATCTGAAAATGTTCACAAACTGGGGCACCTGGGTGGCTCAGTTGGTTAAGCTTCTACCTTGGGCTCAGGTCATGATCTCTGAGTCCTGGGATCGAGCGGGGAGCCTACTTCTGCCTCTCCCTCTGCCCCTTCCCCACCACCACCACTTCTCTATCTCAAATAAAAAATCTTAAAAAAAAAAAAAAAGAAAAGAAAATGCTTGCAAACTTTCCTAAACCAATTTCAAAGACTTACAAGTTGGCAAAGACATCACCTGTCCCTTGTCTGACTACTCAGGCTTTCCTCACTTACCTACACTTTTGAAAAGTATGTGTCTTCTCGTAAACGTGGGTACTGCGCATCCGACGTGTCTTGGTCATTAGCAAAAGCGCACCTCCCCCTTACTGTGGCTGCCTGCCACTATGCTCTTAGAGACTGCTGTTTCATATGCGTAATACGAAGAAAAGTCAAAGACAAAAACAAAGACGCTTAAATAGGCCCTAATTTTACTATGATGGTAGCTGCATTTTATAAAGGTTATCAATAAATCAATCTTAATGTCTTCAAATATCAAGGACTGCTTTAATACACAGCCCTCACAATGTTTTCTATGAGGCTGCCAAAAAGGGCCTGTGAAGATCACGTATAGAATAACAGGTTACAGTGGGGAGGGGGGCCGGGGACCTGTGCTTTTGGTTAAAATGCAGTGCTTTTCTGCATTTTACTTAAGGGAACTGTAAACTGCTGGTAATAAATACGAGAAACATGCTAACATATTAGACAGGAAATAATTATTCGGTGCAGCAAGTGTAGGCTGCCTGCATGCTCGCCTCACACATGAAACAATTTTCTACGGGCTCCACAGACTGAGGCTCTCTGAGAATGTTCAACTAACTACTTTCAGAGACCAGGTTCAAGGGAAACTGGGTGTTTACAATGAAATGACATCTCATGGGTCCTTAGGGAACAAATGCAGGTTCTTTACCACCCCAGACAAAGGGGCCCCCTTCCTCCAACAAGTCTGGAGCGGTCCCAGTCCCATCCCAGCAGTGGCTATGCGGGTGGCGGGGCCAGCAGTGGGCAGGGCCGCCATGTGTCCCCCCCGCCGACCCCCCACCATCTCTGGAGGCGCCGTGGAGCAAGAGGAGCATCTCCACGCGCCTCCCGTGCATCATCTCCCAACGAGCGCACAGACACACAAGGCCTCAACAACAACAAACGGGTTTGTGTGTGTTTCAAGGTTGTACCAGGCCTTCTCAATTTGTTACCCAGTTAATTCCTTCACCCTATTCTGGAATTTCTTTTTTCTTTCCTTTTTTTTTTTTTAAAGACTTAATTTTTGAGTGTGAGAGAGCATGCGAGCAAGCATGTGCACGAGCGAGGGGTGGGGCAGAGGGAGAGAATCTTTAAGCAGACTCCCCGCTGAGCATGGAGCCCGATGAGGGGCTCCATGTGGGGCTCGATCTCCTGACTCATGAGATCATGACCTGAGTCGCAACCAAGAGTCGGACGCTTAACAGACCAAGTCATCCAGGCGGCCCATGTTCTGGAATTTCAAGCCATGGGAATAACTCTTTCTCAGTTCCTCCCACTCTGTCTTTCAGTCCTGCTCCTTCTCTCTTAGAAAATGTAAGTAGATGTTAATTACGAGAAACTGACCAAAGAACACCAGAATATTCTGCACATATCACTATAGTAGCAAATGTCATAATTACTTAGGTTGAATTATGGTTTTATGTTTAAAAATTAACTTGCAGTGACGAAGTTGGCAAAGTTGTTTTTTCTTTTTTTCCCCCTCCTTTAACCCCTGACCAGAACCCAAGGGAATTTCTGAGCATGACAAGCCATCAACACCTCCAATCTCAGGGGACATTTTTGGATATTTGTGCCAAGTAGTTAATAAAACAAGCATGGGCACAGAAGAGTGCCAAAGATAGCACAGAGGATGGTTCATCCATGATGATTTAACCATTTTAAAACCAGAAAAGTGCACAAGGATGAACAATCTGATTTCTGATATGTGGGCAAGTCTTACCACTGCCTTTGTGGCCAAGTGAGGCTGGAGAGTCCGGGCATGTGGGGGGTGGCGGGGAGGCACGACAGGCCTGGGAGGGGCGGCGGGGGACAGCAAGTCAGGAGGAATGGCTATGTGGAAAGCCCAGCGGCACCACAGATTCCCACCAGCTATCACTCTTTCACAAGTTGGAATATTTTTCAATGATGTTTTAAAGGTTTTAAAATAGTTTTAAATAAATAAAGGTTTTAAATGGTTTTCAAATAGTAACTGAGCAGTGGATGGCCGATGGAAAGTTTCTCCTCCCCCGCTTCTAATCTAACTGCTTATTAAAGCATTATTTGGAAAAAGACACTGTAGCCAATGCACATTTCCTTCATAGAAACAGTGCTTGTAAGCAAATCTTTGAATCAGCTACTCTTCAGCCACGGGACCAGAGAATGAACACTTCTTGCTTCATCCCACGGAAGTTTTATGGTATTGGTGAACTTAGAAAGTGCCCTTCCTTATCCAGGGTGACTAAATTTCCATAATGCTCACTTTGTCCCCTGGAGGGAGTAAAAAAAAAAAAGCACACGTTTCTCTTAAGGACTGGGGGAGTAAAGACTCTTGACCTCTGGAAAGTGATTCAAGACCACCTACTCATTTAAACACAGCTAATGACTCTGTGTCAGGTGGAAATAATTACCCGTCATAATCAATCTGAGCCTGCTTCGTGTCTAGAGGCAAGATTCTTACTTTTGATTATCAATTCTACAAGTTGAATGGATCCAATTATTAATAAAGAATCCTATAATACATGTTTTCTGTTTTCCTAATCACCACAACAAAAAACCCAATCCAACAACCATGAAACAAATTGGAAAAGAATTATTTTCTACTAAAGCTGACATCCCAAAACTACCTATTTACTGGCTACACATCAAAATTAGCAGTTTACAGTTTCTGGCAAATTTCCATTTCAATTTATTTCAACTGTAATTTTAACTTACCTTTATTTGCAACAGAAAAATGCACTTCTCTCTTTGACTGCTAAAACTTATTTAATTTTTTAAAGCACCTGAGTTCTTACAACAACCTCACTGGAAAATGCACACAGTTTGGTGATGGATGACACAGTATTGCATATTGTCACTTCACTTTTGGTTTAATGTCTAGAAAATGCCCAGATGCTTCGATCTCCATATTTTCTACCCAGACCCGTTTAGCCTTCCGTAAGTTTGCCGAGCAGCCTTGGCTCTCCTGACAGCAGTTAATCTGTGGCACTGTCAAACATGTCACACGAACCGTGAATCATTGCCTTCTGCAGAAATCACTGAAAGCCCCAAAGCCCTGCTCAAGGCAGACAGCTGCACAGTGAGCCCCGCACCCATGGCAAGTCTCTTCCCACAGAGGACTTTATAAATCATCTTTAAGATAATCCAAGGGCCTGAGTGAAGGCTTTAATAAAGATAAAAAGAAAAAGAAAAATTTGTCAAAAACAAATTGGTTGTCTTTCAAGCAGACACCTTTTAAGCATTTTTTTTTCCCCCTAAGACACTCTCTTTTCTCAAACAACTAGTGGAACTCTCTTCATCTAAACAATCTGGAATTTCTAAAGAATGTTGTTTTTGCATAGTTAATATTTTCACATTTTTCTCCCCCCTTTGGTCTTTCCCAGTATAATATAATCCTTTGCACCTGCAAAAGCTCCACAGACTGCTGACTGCCAACAATCCACCACATGATCCTGCCTCCAGGACCACAGGGCCTGTGTTTAAGGAGAAAGAAAAATACAAGTTATTAAATATTTGAATTTATCGGAACCTCCTGTGGGTTAGCTCTGGCGATGGGAACTTAAGTGAGAAGCTATTTTGGTGACATTCCTCACCGATGACATAAGTGATTTTCCCAAGGACTTAACTGCTTTCTAAAATAAGTCAAAGAAATAAGGGTGACAGCTACATTCAAGAGCTCAAAGGAAACAATTTTTAGGAAATATATAGGGTATACACACACTTGTGTGTATGTGTACAAATAAAGATAAAGACATCTGTAAGACAATGTAACGTTTTAAGTATTTCCCATATGATTCTAAACACATAAATAACGCAATTCACAAGTTAGTCCAGAGCAGTGTCGGCCACATTCCTGTTCCTTTTGTTCAATCTTTATCCGTACTGCACATGTTTGAAAGGTGCTAATT
>NW_027701516.1:0-344 GCF_054177405.1 Leptonychotes weddellii | reverse complement strand
GGTGCCTGGGTGACTCAGATGGTTAAGCGTCTGCCTTCAGCTTGGGTCATGATCCCAAGGTCCTGGGATCGAGCCACACATCAGGCTCCCTGCTCCGCGGGAAGCACGCTTCTCCCTCTCCCACTCTCCCTGCTTGTGTTCCCTCTCTTGCTGTCTCTCTGTCAAATAAATAAATAAAATCTTTAAAAAAAAAAAAAAACCTTCACTACAAGCTAGAAGGAATTAAGATAAAGGATCTCTATGCAATAAAAAAATAAATAACAAATAAAAGGCTCCTTGGGCGCCTGGGTGGCTCAATCGTTAAGCGTCTGCCTTCGGCTCAGGTCATGATCCTGGGGTCCTGG
>NW_027701515.1:0-344 GCF_054177405.1 Leptonychotes weddellii | reverse complement strand
GTGTGTGTGTGTGTGTGTGTGTTTTTGATGACCTGTAGTTTAGAAAATCTTCATGGAACTGGTCTCCTTGAAAGCAGGCAGATTTGGACAAATGTAAAGAAAAAAGCAGGTGCACTCCCAGAAGAGTGAAGCAACAAAACAAAACAAAACACCCCCAAGAAAGTAGGGTAAGCATGTATGCATGTGTATGTATACAAACATTCAACCACTGGAGTTCAGTATGGATAGAAGGCTGTGGGATATAAGTCTGGGTATGAAGGGTTTTGACTGGCAGAGCAAAGAAGCTCACACTTTGTTTATTAAGCAATGGTGAGTCAAAGGTTTCAGGGGACATTAAAATATAG
>NW_027701514.1:0-344 GCF_054177405.1 Leptonychotes weddellii | reverse complement strand
CACAAGGGTGACACCAAACCCAAATCTTCATTTATTTGGTATTTACTGAGCACTTGCTCTATGCCCAGTGCTGCTGTGCTGAGTCCCCACCTCGGCTGGTTGGGGTTTCTGGTGTTCATCTAAGAACCACGCCAGGGAGACACATCTATCCTTAAATACCCACGTGAGTGCCATGAATAAGCAAAGAATGTGCTGCAGTTAAACATGAAAAATGAGACAGGGCCTTAGGTTGGGGAGGCGAGGGTATCAAGGAGGGTCACTGCGAGGAAGTGACATTTAGGAGGGAGCTGGGCATAGTTGTGCTAAATGGTGTTTTAGACCGAGAACCCAGCTTCCGTGATGCT
>NW_027701513.1:0-344 GCF_054177405.1 Leptonychotes weddellii | reverse complement strand
TTGCATTTCTACCAAGAGAGTGAGAGGGTTCCCCTTTCTCCATATCTTCACCAACATTTGTTGTGTCCTGTCTTGTTAATTTTTGCCATTCTAACTGGTGTTAAGGGAGTATCTTATGTGGTTTTGATTTGTATCTCCCTGATGGAAAAAAAAAATAGAAAAATCCTATATACACAAGTTAACCTTACAACTAAAGGACCAGGAGAATGAACAGCAAATAAAGCCTAAACCAAGCAGGAGAAGAGAAATAATAAATATTAGAGCAGAAATCAATGAAATGGAAACCAGAAGAACAGTAGAACAGATCAATGAAACTAAAATCTCATTCATTGAAAGAATTAATA
>NW_027701512.1:0-344 GCF_054177405.1 Leptonychotes weddellii | reverse complement strand
TAACGGGAGATGCAAGCAACGAAACTGGGAATGTTGTCTCTAAGAGAAGGAAAAACCTGGAGACGTTTTTGGATGCCATCAATTCTGTCCCTGTGACGGAGTAGTTAGACGTGTTCTGTGTGACCCAAAGTGTAGAATGGGGCCCAGTTGGTAAAAGCTACAGGGAGATGGGGTTCAATGGAATCTAAGGGATGCTCTAAGAGCCAGAGCTAGCTGAGGAGAGGGAATAGAGGGCAGGACTTGGGGAGGGGGGGCAGTGATGGCCAGAGGTAGGCGGGACATTCCCCATCACTGGAATGTGGCTCCATGAACTGTCCCCAGGCCCACTCTGCCCTGAAGCCACG
>NW_027701511.1:0-344 GCF_054177405.1 Leptonychotes weddellii | reverse complement strand
TTAATTATGTTCAAAAACTTAGAGACAAACACCAAAAAAGACCCAAAGCAAACTTCAAGAGGTGAAAACTACAATGTTTAAATGTTTAAGATGAAAAATCCACTGGATGTAATTAATTGTGGATTAGACACTGCATAAATAAACATTGTTAATAACTTTAAGGCATAGTATGGGAACTATTCAATATGAAACACACAGAAAAAAATCAACTAATAAAAAGAAGAGTGTCAGTGAGTTAGTTGTGAGACAACTTCAAATAACCGGAAATGCAATTAAGTGGAGTCCGCAATGTAGAAAAGAGAGGGAAAGAAGAAATATTTGAAGAAATAGTGGCCAAAACTTTT
>NW_027701510.1:0-344 GCF_054177405.1 Leptonychotes weddellii | reverse complement strand
GATGGTTTTTAGGCTTGATTTAACAATTCTTCACCTATTCACATTTCTATTGAAAGTATTGCTTCGTTATCATACTGAATATGGATTTTGTGGATGAAGTTTACCTTGTATGAGTGAAAGGGCTGGTTTCTGGCTTCAGTGCATTATCAGTGAATGATGTATAAGAACATAGTGTGGATGCACACACACACACAAACATACCTCAATGGCTAAAAGTGCTTAAAATAAATGTTCATTCTGCATTTGACCTGAGGATCATACAAAAAAGCCCAACTTAACGTGTCATATCTTATTAAAGGGGAGCATTAGACTTGAATTACTTATCAAGGTAACATCCTTATTTT
>NW_027701509.1:0-344 GCF_054177405.1 Leptonychotes weddellii | reverse complement strand
ATCAGCTCAGGTCATGATCTCAGGGTCTTGGGATTGAGCCTGCGTGTGGAGGCCCAGATAGGAGCCACAGCCTGGGGTTCTGAGCTCAACGGGGATGAAGCTTGAGATTCTCCCTCTCACTCTGGCCCTCCCCCAGTGCACAATCTCTAAATAAATATATAAAATCTTTAAAAAAAAAAATCCCAGTGGCTTACTTTTGAATCATAGAGAAATCTGTCACTTTTACTTTTTCTAGAGTATTGTTTTTATAACATTTCAAATTTTATTATTAATGTTTAACTCTAGATGACCCCAAACGAGCCTCAATACAACTGACTTCTTATTACAAAACAAAAAAGCCTCTT
>NW_027701508.1:0-344 GCF_054177405.1 Leptonychotes weddellii | reverse complement strand
TAACGGGAGATGCAAGCAACGAAACTGGGAATGTTGTCTCTAAGAGAAGGAAAAACCTGGAGACGTTTTTGGATGCCATCAATTCTGTCCCTGTGACGGAGTAGTTAGACGTGTTCTGTGTGACCCAAAGTGTAGAATGGGGCCCAGTAGGTAAAAGCTACAGGGAGATGGGGTTCAATGGAATCTAAGGGATGCTCTAAGAGCCAGAGCTAGCTGAGGAGAGGGAATAGAGGGCAGGACTTGGGGAGGGGGGGCAGTGATGGCCAGAGGTAGGCGGGACATTCCCCATCACTGGAATGTGGCTCCATGAACTGTCCCCAGGCCCACTCTGCCCTGAAGCCACG
>NW_027701507.1:0-344 GCF_054177405.1 Leptonychotes weddellii | reverse complement strand
TAAGTAATTTCAAGGGCACAATAAAACATTCTAAAATCAAGCACTATCATTTTTGTATCAGTTTACAAATGCTTGTCATTGAATGCTTTATTTATTTTTTTCTGATTTAATCTCCTCAATGACTCAGGCAATAAAATATGATAGAATTTCAATAAATATTATTTGAATTAATTAGTAGCCCCAGAAATACCTTATTGCTATATTTTTGCCACAAATCTGTCTTTTCCACAGTCTAAAAATCTTTCAAGAATGAGGCCTAACACATAGACAACAAAATTAATAAATGCATGAATAAATAAAACAAAAATTTATATAATTTCTAAAATGTACATTTTATAGCATAG
>NW_027701506.1:0-6323 GCF_054177405.1 Leptonychotes weddellii | reverse complement strand
TGGAGGCCTGGTTACCGGGCTACTAACACCAGGAGTCAATGCTAGAGAGTTCGTGCGCTTTCGTTAACATGGCCGTTCCTGAAGCCAGAGGAATTTCACAGGGCTCGTGTAGGAGAGACCGGGGAAAGGGTCCCATCCGTGAAATGGAGCGAGAGACAGGCCGGGGCGGAAGGCCGCTCTCAACTCACCTCTTGTTGAGGAGGCCGGTACCCTTGCCCCGGGTGTGCCTGCAGGCCGAAAGCCAACCGCCTCACTGAAAGGAACAAGTCTGGAGGGCATTCCTGCTTGGGCCAAAAGAGCCACGCCTGAGGGTGGACGCAGTGTGCTGTGTGCATGCGTGAGCGCACTGCAACTGAGTCCCAAACCATTTTCCGTGGGAGACTCAGGCCCCGGAAGAAGGCAGAGCACGACTCCCCACTTGTTTCATGAAGCTAGCACTGCGGCCCCATGTTTGCATGGAAGTCTTATCGCTAATATTCCAAGTTGAAGAAACAACACGGTAGAGGGACCGTGGTTTAGCTACCATCCACCTCTCTGAGGGAGGAAGAGTTTCCAGGCTACCGTGGGTGAGAGCCTGGGGAACGAGTTCCATATGTGAAACCGAGGGAGAAGAAGTCCGGGCCAGAAGGCACCTCTCGACTCACCTCTTGTTACCTCAAGCTAACCCTTCCTGCTCCACGTTTACCTAGGAATGCTAAGGGCTCCACACTGATTTGGCAGAAAGAAGCAGGTGAAGAATCCCAGCTTCAGCTCATTCGCCTCTCCACAGGGTCAGCATTTTCATCTCTGCTTGTGTGCAAACCTGGGGAGTGAGTCCCAGCAGAATTCCGAGGGAGAAATAAGCATGGGCAGAGGGTACCTCTTGACTCAACTCTTGTTTCCGGAACGTACATCAGCTCTCCCATTTGTGCGTGTATTCCTAAGTGCCATCCAACCAATGTAAAGGAAGAAAGCTGTAGAGAAGCAAAGTTCACTCTTCCTGAGTGTGAACTTCATATATTGTGTGGTTTTGGGAAAGCATGAGAAATGGAATCTAAATGTAACTCTGAGTGAGAAGCAGGCGTGTAAGGAAGGCTGCTGTCGACTCACCTCTTGTTTTAGGAGATTAGCACTGCTGTACGCTGTGTGCCTGGATGCCTAGTTACCAGGCTACTAACACCAAGAATCAATGCTATAGAGCTACTGCGCTTGGGTTAATATTGACGTTCCTGAAGCTGGAGTAATTTTACAGCGTTCTTGTATGAGCGACCGGGGAAAGGGTCCCATCCGTGAAATGGAGTGAGAAACAGGCCGGTGCGGAAGGCAGCTCTCAACTCACCTCTTGTTTTTGAGGCTAGTACCGTTGCCGCGGGTGTGCCTGCAGGGCTAAAGCGAACCACTTAACTGAAAGGAACAACTCTATAGAGAATTCCTGCTTTGGCTAATATAGCCTTGCCTAAGGGTGGAAGCATTTTGCTGTGTGCATGCCTGACTGCACTGCAAGTGAGTCCAAAACCATTTTCCACGTGACACTCAAGCCCCGGCAGAAGGCAGAACACAACTCCCCACTTGTTTCATGAAGCTAGCACTGCGGCCCCACTTTTGCATGGAAGTCTTATCGCTGGCATTCTAACTCAAAGAAACAACACTGTAGAGGGACTTTGCTTTAGCTAGCGTCACTGTTCTGGTGGGTGGAAATATTTTCAGTGTGTGTGCTTGATAGCCCGACAAATGGTCTCGTAATTCACTCCGAGAGAGAAACGGCTTCCTGCAGAAGGCAGCTCTCGAATCAGCTCCAGTTTCATGAAGCTAGCACTCCTCCTGCACAGGCACCTCCCTCGAAGAAACAACACTGTAGAGAAGTCGTGATTTAGCTACCACCGACTGGTCAGTGGGAGGAAGCAGTTTATGGTGTACTGTGGTTGAGAGCCTGGGGAACGCGTTCCATATGTCAAATCGAGGGAGAAACAGGCCGGAGTGGAAGGCAGCTCTCAACCCACCTCTTGTTTACGAGGCTAGTACCATTGCTCCGTGTGTGCGTGCAGACCTAAAGGCAACCCCCTAACTTGAAGGAACAACTCTGGTGAGAATCCGTGCTTCAGCTAAAAGAGCCGTTCCTGAGGGTGCAAGCATTTTCCTGTGGGAATGCTTGAGAGCACTGCAAGTGAGTCCAAAACATTTTCCAAGTGAGACTCAGGCCCTGGGAGAAGGCAGAACACGACTCCCCACTTGTTTCATGAAGGTAGCACTGCGGCCTCACTTTCACATGGAAGTCTAATGGCTAGCGTTCTAATTTGAAGAAACAGCACGGTAGAGAAACCGTGCTTTAGCTACCATTCACCTCTCTGAGGGAGGAAGCAGTTTCCGGGCTGCCGAGGGTCAGAACCTGGGGAACGGGTTCCGTACGTGAAACCGAGGGAGAAGAAGGCCGGGCTAGAAGGCACCTCTCGCCTAGCTCTTGCTAACTGAAGCTAACACTACTCTTCCATGTGTGCATAGGAATGCTAAGTGCTCTAGCCTGATTTGGCAGATAGAAGCTGGTAAAGAATCTCAACCTCAGCTCATTCGCCTACCAGGCTACTAACACCAAGAATCAATGCTGTAGAGATACTGTTCTTTAGCTAACATTGCCGTTCCTGAAGCCGGAGGAATTTCACAGTGTTCGTGTATGAGAGACCATGGAAAGGGTCCCATACGTGAAATGCAGTTAGAAACAGGATCGCCCAGATGGCAGCTGTCAACTCACCTCTTGTTTATGAGGCTAGTGTCGTTGCTTCGTGTATGCGAGCGGTCCTAAAGCCAGGCACTTAACTGGAGGAAACAACACTGTAGAGCCTTCATGCTTCACCTTAAATAGCCTTTCCTGTGAGTGGAAGCATTGAGTTGTGTGCGTGCGTGAGAGCACTGCAAGGGAGTCCCAAACCTAATTCTGAGGGAGGCTCAGTCCGCAGCAGAAGGCAGCACATGACGCCCCACTTGTTTCATGAAGCTAGCACTGTGGCCCCACTTTTGCATGGAAGTCTAATCGCTTGCGTTCTAACTCGAATAAACAACAGTGTACAAAAGCCATGCTTTAGCTACCGCTGACCTCTCTGTGGGAGGAAGCAGTTTACGCTGCACTGTGGGTGAGAGCCTGGGGGACGGGTTCCATACGTAAAATCGAGGGAGAAACAGGCCGGTGTGGAAGGCAGCTCTCAACTCACCTCCTGTTTATGAGGGTAGTACCGTTGCCCCATGTGTCCCTGCAGGCCTAAAGCCAGCCACCTTACTTAAAGGAACAACTCTGTAGAGAATTCCTGCTTCGGCTAAAATAGGCATGCCTGAGGGTGGAAGCATTTTGCTGTGTGCATGCGTGAGCGCACTGCAAGCGAGCCCAAAACCATTTTCCTTGGGAGACTCAGGCCCCAGCAGAAGGCAGAACACGACTCCCCACTTGTTTCATGAAGCTAGCACTGCGGCCCCACTTTTGCATGGAAGTCTTATCGCTAGCATTCTAACTCGAAGAATCAACACTGTAGAGGGATCGTGGTTTAGCTAGCTTCGCTGTTCCTGTGGGTGGAAATATTTTCAGTGTGTGTGTGAGAGAGCCTGGGATATGATCGCATAATTCACTCTGAGAGAAACGGCGTCGTGCGGAAGGCAGCTCTCGAATCAGCTCCAAGTTCAAGAAGTTAGCACTCTTTTGCATGTGTGTGTGAAGGCCTAAGTTCCAGGCACCTCCCTCAACGGAACAACAATGTAGAGAAACCGTGCTTTAGCTACTGTCGACCTCTCTGTGGGAGGTACTACATCCAGGGGTGCCTGGGTGGCTCAGTCATTAAGCGTTTGCCTTCAGCTCGGGTCATGATCCCAGAGTCCTGGGATCGAGCCCCACATCAGGTTCCCTGCTCGGCGGGAAGCCTGCATCTCCCTCTCCCTTGCCCCCCTGCTTGTGTTCCCTCTCTCGCTGTGTCTCTCTCTGTCAAAGAAATAAAATCTTAAAAAAAAAAAACCACTACATCCAAAACGAATGATGAATTCTATGTTGGCTAATTGAACATAATGATAAAAAATTTTAAAAAAGGATTCAGATTTTCTCCAGAACTACCCTATAGCCCAGCAATTGCACTACTAGTTATTTGTCCAAAAGCTACAAACTTAGTGATTTGAAGAGGCACATGCACGCCAATGTTTACAGCAGCAACGTCCACAATAGCTAAAATATGGAAAGAGTCCAGATGCCCATCAACAGATAAAAGGATAAAGAATTTGTGGTGTATATATGCAATGGTATGTTACTCAGCCATCAAAAACCATGAAGTCTTGCCATTTGCAAAGATGTGGATGGAACTAGAGGGTGTTATGCTAGGTGAAGTAAGTCAGTCAGAGAAAGACAAATACCATATAATTTCACTTGTGTGTGGAATTTAAGAAACAAAACAGATGATCGTAGGGGAAGGGAAGATAAAATAAGAGAAACACAGAGAGAAAAGCAAGTCGTAAGAGACTCTTAACTCTAGGAAACAAACTGATGTTTGCTGGAGGGGAGGTGGGGGGGCATGGGGGTAATTGTGTGTTGAGCATTAGGGAAGGCACTTGAGGTAATGAGCCCTGGGTGTTATACCCAACTGATGAATCACTACCCCTGAAACTAATAATACACTCTATGTTACCTAAACTGAATTTAAATAAAAAGCCAAAAAAAAAAAATGGAATTCAGACTTCCTGGAACTTTGGGAGATTCAGCAATACCTGGTCCATTTTCTCACTGGCTGCCCTTGCCTGAGGCTGAGTCCAGGCTGTCTCCTCCAGTTAGGAACAATGCCATGGCACATGGCACATTAAGAGTGAGAGGTAGGATATTCTTGGGGCCAAGGCGTAGTATACACAGGGACTGTTTAGGGCTTTCAGAGGTCAGAGTGGTCAGGAGTGGCTGGGGCAGAGAGAGAAGGCTTCATGACGACTGGACAGAAAGGCCAGTAGAAGTGGAAGAGGAGACCGTCATCTCTGATGGAAGGGGAGAGGTTGGAAGGAGTGAGGAGTAAAGGGAAGGCACCCATAGTAAGTCCCCCATATGTACTTCCTGGGTCGAGGGCCCAGGTGCCAATAGGACACATTCTTCAGCAAATGTGAGGTCTTCCATATGCCAAGCCCCAGGGCTTGGGAGGATATGAGCATGAATAAGAATGCCTGTTGAGGATGTACAGGCAACTGTGAGACAAAGGCAAAATATGTAAACAACGGTATTCCAGGAGAAAAAGTGCTGAGAGCCAGAAGTGGTTTGTGAGCAAATTTTTGGGAGGAAGAGATTGTTTCCAATTATGAAGAACAGAGCAGGCTCCTGCATGAGGTGTTCATATCTGTGGTAGCTTCCAACCACTTCAGATTTTTTTTTTAACCTTTTTAAAAAATTGTATTGTGTTATGTTAGTCACCATACAATACATCATTGGTTTTTGATGTGGTGATCCACGATCCATTGTTTTCATATACCACCCAGTGCTCCATGCAGTACGTGACCTCCTTAATACCCATCACCGGGCTAACCAATTCTCCCTCCCCCCTCCCCTTTAAAATCCTGTTTGTTTCTCAGATTCCATAGTCTCTCATGGTTCATCTCTCCCTCCAACTCCCACCCCCCTCATTTTTCCCTTCCTTCTCCTAATGACCTCCGTGCTATTCCTTCTGTTCCACAAATAAGTGAAATGATATGATAATTGACTTTACTTGACTTATTTCACATAACATAATCTCCTCCAGTCCCATCCATGCTGATGTAAAAGTTGGGTATTCAACCTTTCTGATGGCTGAGTAATTTTCCATTGTACATATGGACCACATCTTCTTTATCCATTCATCTGTTGAAGGGCATCTCAGCTCTTTCCACAGGTTGGCTATTGTGGACATTGCTGCTATGAACATTGGGGTGCATATGGCCCTTCTTTTCACTACATCTGTGTCTTTGGGGTAAATACCCAGGAGTGCAATTGCTGGGTCATAGGGTAGCTCTATTTTTATCAGCACCACACTCTAACCAGCTGAGCTAACTGGCCACCCCTAGGGTAGCTCTATTTTTAAATTTTTGAGGAACCTCCACACTGTTCTCCAAAGTGGCTGTAGCAGCTTGCATTCCCACCAACAGTGTAAGAGGGTTCCCCTTTCTCCACAACCTCTCCAACATTTGTTGTTTCTTGCCCTGTCCATTTTTGCCATTCTAACTGGTGTAAGGTGGTATCTCAATGTGGTTTTGATTTGGATTTCCCTGATGGCTAATGATGAACACTTTTTCATGTGTCTGTTAGCCATTTGTATGTCTTCTTCAGAGAAGTGTCTTTTCATATCTGCTGCCCACTTTTTGACTTGTTT
>NW_027701505.1:8516-14514 GCF_054177405.1 Leptonychotes weddellii | reverse complement strand
GGCGCCTGGGTGGCTCAGTCGTTAAGCGTCTGCCTTCAGCTCGGGTCATGATCTCAGGGTCCTGGGATCGAGCCCCACATCGGGCTCCCTGCTCCGCAGGAGGCCTGCTTCTCCCTCTCTCACTCCCCCTGCTTGTGTTCCCTCTCTCGCTGTGTCTCTCTCTGTCAAATAAATAAATAAAATCTTTAAAAAAAAAAAATGTCAAAGGCAATGTGCTGAGTACAAGAGGGCAGTATCAAACAGTTACATATTGGATGATTTAATTATATGACATTTTGGAAAAGGTGAAACTATTGAGCTAAGGACAGGGTCAGTGGTTGTCAGACTGTGCCATGAGGAGATGGTGTGACTACAAACAGCAAGAAATGTTTTGCGGGCTTATGGAACTGTTCTATGTTTGGATTGTGGAGTTAGTTACATAAACCTCTATATGTATTAAAACTCAAAACTGTTTGTCATTAATGTCAATTTCAAAGTATTTAACTAAAAATATTAGTGTCATAAAAATTCTATGGTTGGAAACATTAGAATTCAATATGTCTTTCTTATAAGTTTTATTCTTTCTCCTTTTGCATGCACTATTTTAAATAAAAAATAAAGAAAACACATACTGTTTTAACACATCCAAATCCTCTATCAGTGAGAGAATGAGTATATATGTTTGTGTATAAAATATATAAAATTTTATAGTTTCTCCCCATTTTTGTGTCCCTTTTCTCCACCATGTGTGCTCAAAGATATGTTGTTAAGGTCTACTGCCTAATGTTATGGGCTTGAGCTCTGAAATCACTTTTTTTTTTTTTTGAAGATTTTATTTATTTATTTAATTGACAGGGAGAGAGAGAGAGAGATACAGCATGAGAGGGAACACAAGCAGGGGGAGTGGGAGAGGAAGAAGCAGGCCTCCCGCTGAGCAGGGAGCCCGATGTGGGGCTTGATCCCAGAATCCTGGGATCATGACCTGAGCTGAAGGCAGTCGCTTAACCAACTGAGCCACCCAGGCGCCCCTCTGAAATCACTTCTTAAATAGTGCAATCAATTGTAAATTTACCAAGATTTTGGAGACTATTCACTCTTGAGTTGAAAAAAATATCAGGTTTTCAAAACAATTCAATCAATATTTCTTTCCTTAAGTTTAACTTGAACTCTTACAAAATGACATTTACATTTTCCTTCAGTTTGAATTTTAAGGGTTGATTTTTATGCTATTAATCCAAGTGCTAGGGGGTATGGATAATTTTCCTAATAAAATGCCATTCCTACTACATTTTATATAAATGAATTGTTAATTAAAAGAGGGCTTAGGACACCAGTTCTTTGCGTGAAGAGTAAGAAATCCCCAAGATTGCTGATTGTAGCTTCTTCATTTCTAAGAAGATTCTTCCTGCCGGGAAAGCAGCTTTAAAGCAGAGATGGCAAGTAAATTTGGATGTGTTCTTTTTTTTTCCCCCCTCAAACTGTTAAGAACATCTTCAAAGCCTGTTTCTTTCAGTTTTCCAAATATAACCACTTTGGGGGAAATCAAGGAATCATGATGCTTTCCTCAAAGGAGAGAGATACCTTACACTCCAGATCATATTTTTGATATCTTTGACAATTTTGATAAATATATTGTTAGCCTATTCCCTAAGTAAAGTCGTGTCTCCACCCTTCAACTTTTCCGCTTAAGTGCTTTGAAGATACTCCATTTGGATTAGTTGAGCAACTATCATCTAACTCAGACTGTAGAAATAAAGTATTTTCAGCCCATGAATAACTCCTGTTGGACTTCCTCAATTTGTTCACCTTGGTTTTACCATGATACTTAAAAACAAAACTCAGATTAAAAAAAAGAAAGATTATTTATTTTAGAGAGAGAGAGAGCGCGGAGGGGAGGGGCAGAGGGAGAATCTTAAGATACCATGCTGAGCATGGAGCCCGACACGGGGCTCAAGTTCACGACCCTGAGATCAGGACCTGAGCCGAAACCAAGAGTGGACGCTTAACCGACTGTGCCACCCAGGCACCGTGGAGCTCACATGTTAATGAAAGGGTAATTTATCCTGACCTAAGGTGACACTTTGTCTTCAAAGTCTTGCATTGTGAACTTACACATTTAGGCGTGTTAGATATACAGGCATTGTCTAACATACCCTTAAATATATATTTAGAGCCCAAGTTTTTAAAAACTTCTTTGACAATAGCAGTATGTTATTGTCATACTTCGCCCTGGCCATGCAAACAGAAAAGTTATCCAAGGCATGTAGGAGCTTGAACCCTGGCAGAATTAGGTCCAAATCTTTGAGCAGATTACTTAACTTAGAACCTGTTTCCTCATCTCTGAAGTGGGGACCATAAGATTTATCTTGTAGGAATGCCATAGATTTAGGGATAGTAAAAGAAAAGGACTTGGCTCATTGGCTGGCAATGGTTGGCCCATAATTAATGGCAGCTATTTGAAACATCAATTACTTTACACACTAAGAGATTTTCTTCCTTAAACAGCAAAAACAGAAAATTGCCATATTGAAAAAAATGCACCCTTAAAAATCTCAATACTTTTCTACTCAGATACTTCTACTATTAAAGTTCAAAATGATTAAGATCATATTTTAAGTTAAAAACTGTATAACTATAGAGATTTCAGGAAAATATTTTTTGATATATTTTTTTAAAATACTGGGCTTCTTTTTACCATAAACAATGTCCCTATTAAATGTGCTTTTCCTTATTGTATAATCATAATTTATAAAATCATTTATATTATAAATGTATAATATGCATATATATTAATTTTAGTTTTTAATTTTGACTTTTCTAGGACTCTAAAAAGTCTCTGTCCTGTCTTACCATTAGAGAAAACTAACCCAGCGCTTCTATTTTAAATTTCAAATGCATTTTTATCAATGTATGCATATTAAGATAAGTCAATAATACAGTGTTTTATTCTTTTCAAAGGCATGTTTTCTCCAAATTAAATGGAAATTTTGATTTTGTGTGATTATTATTTGAAAAATCATTATTTAAAAACCTATAAATCTTTTAGCATTTTCTCAAACAGCAAAAGTCAAGGGAAAAAAAGGCCCACTTCTGAGTCAATGAATTTGTTATCATTTCTTTGTTGGTGAAAAAATTTGCATTAGAGTATGCATTTTTCACACTCTACCACAAGGTGGAGTATTGCTTTAACTATGGGACTTTTTACACCATGCATTTCTAACTATATTAATCCTATTACATCGATAAAGAGTGAAGTAGGGCTTTAGTGAATGCTGAAATTTTGGGTACTAAAATTTTGAACACGATAAGAATCATTTGAGGGAGCTGGGTGGCTCAGTCGTTAAGCGTCTGCCTTTGGCTCAGGTCATGGTCCCAGGGTCCTGGGATCGAGCCCCACATCGGGCTCCCTGCTCCGCAGGAGGCCTGCTTCTCCCTCCAAGATGAAGACATAATGGAAGACAAATTCAAATTTGGAAAGAGAAAGAGGACATTTAAAGTGATTGTTTCAGACGTGAAGAGTTGTTTAATTTTTCTTTTTATAATTGCTGAGTGGTAACAAACCATTTATATGTTTAATCTAACAATTTATTTTTTTATTGAGGTGTTATTCATATAACATACAATTACCCATTTTAAAGTGTACAATTCAGTGTCATTTAGTGCATTCAGAAAGTTGTGCAACTACCATCTTTCCCAGTTTCAAAACTTTTTTATCACCTCAGAACACACTGTACCCATTAAGTAGTCTTCCTCATTCTCTGCTCCTTCTGTCCCTGGACAATCACTAATGTGCTTTCTGTCTCTATGGATTTGCCTATTATGGATATTTCATATAAAAGGCATCATAGAATATGTGACCTTTTGTGTCTGGTTTCTTTTACTTAGCATAATGTTTTCAAGGCTCATGCACATGGTGGCATGTATCAGAACATCATTCTTTTTTATGGCTGAATAATATTCCATTGTATGTACATACCATATTTTATTTAATCATCCATGGATGGGCATTTGAGTTGTTTCCACCTTTTGGCTACTGTGAAAAATGCTGCAATGAACACTGGCATACAAGAATCTGTCTGAGTTCCTGTTTTCAATTCTTTTAGATTTATATCTAGGAGTGGAATTGCTAAGTCATACAGTAATGCTATGCTTAGCTTTTTGAGGAACTGCCGAATTGTTCTGTGCAGCAGATACACCATTTTACATTTCCACCAGCAATGTAGGAGGGTTCCAATCTCTTCACATCCTTGTCAATACTTGTTATCTTCCTCTTTAAAAAAATTATAGCCATCTTAGTAGTTGTGAAGTGGTATCTCATTGTGGCTTTGATTTGCATTTACCTGACAACTATGATGTGGCATATTTTTCATGCGCTATTGGCCGTTTGTATATCTTCCTTGGGGAAATGTCTATTCAAGTCCTTTGTTCATTTACTAAACTTTATGTTATAGAGCTTTAGGGGTTCTTTATATATTCTGGATATTAAACCCTTATCAGATAAAGTATTTGCAAATATTTTCTCCCATTCTGTAGGTTTCCTTTCACTTTCCTGATAATATCATTTGATGCACAAAAGTTTTTAATGTTTATGATGTCCAATTTGTCTACTTTTTTTCTTTTGTTGCTTGTGCTTTTGGTGTCAAATCTGAGAATCCTATTGCCTATCATGAGGTCATCAAGAATTACCCCTATGCTTTTTGTTCTAATGGTTTTATAGTTTTAGCTCTTACATTTAGTTGTTGATCCATTTGGAGTTATTTTTTACATATGAAGTGTGAGGTAGGAATCCAACTTAATTCTTTTCTATATGGCTACTAAGTTGTCTCAGCATGGTATGTTACATAAGTATTAAAATCAGGAATGTCAGTCCCTCAACTTTGTTTTTCCCTTTCAATGTTGTTTGGTCTACTTGAGGCCTCTTAAAATTTCATATGAATTTTTGGATCAGGTTTCCCATTTCTGCAAAAAAGACAAGTGGAATTTTGATAGGAATTGCACTGAATTTGTAGACCACTTTGGGGAGTATTGCCATCTTAAAAATATTAAGTCTTCCAATCCATGGACACAGAATATTTCTCATTTATTTAGGTCTTTTAAATTTTTTTCAGCAATGTTTTAGTTTTCAATATGCAAGTCTTTTAACTCCTTGGTTAAATTTATTCCTAGGTATTTTATTCTTTTGGATGCTATTGTAAATAGAATTATTTTCTTTATTTCATTTCAGGTTGTTTATTGCTGGTGTAAGAACCCAACAGTTTTTTGTATGTTGATTCTGTAACCTGTAATTTTTCTGATTTTGTCTATTAGCACCAGTAGGGTTTTGGTGTTTAGATTTTTGTTTAGATTTTAGGTGTTTTTGATTCTTTAGAATTTTCTATATATTAAATCTTGTCATCTGCAAATATAGTTTTATTTCTTCCTTTCCATTTGGATACTTTCTATTCTTTTTTCTTGCCTAATTACTCTTGCTAGAACTTCTAATACAATGTTCAATAGCATTGGTGAAAGCAGGCATCCTTGTCTTATTCCTGATCTTAGGGGGAAAGGTTTTGGTTACTTACCATTGAGTATAATGTTAGCTGTGGGTTTTTTGTGAATGCCATTTATTATATTGAGGAATTTTCTTTCTATTCCTAGTTTGCTGAGTGTTTTTATTATGAAAAGTTGTTGGATTTTGTCAACAGTTTTTTTGTTTGTTTATTGAGATGATCATTTTTGTTGTTGTTCCTTTGTTCTATTAATGTGGTGTATTTTATTGATTGATTTTCTTGTGTTGAACCACTGTTGCATTCCTGTGGTAAATCCCAGCTGACTATGGTATATAAACATTTTTCCCCCTATTTATTTATTTATTTATTTATTTATTTATATTATGTTATGTTAATCACCACATATTACATCATTAGTTTTTGATGTAGTGTTCCATGATTCATTGTTTGCATATAACACTCAGTGCTCCATTCAGTACATGCCCTCTTTAATACCCATCACCAGGCTAACCCATTCCCCCACCCCCCTC
>NW_027701505.1:0-8416 GCF_054177405.1 Leptonychotes weddellii | reverse complement strand
TTTGTTGAGGACTTTTGCATTTGTTTTAATAAGGGATATTGTTCTCTTGTTTTCCTTTTTTTTTAGTGTATTTGTCTGGCTTTGGTATCAGGATAATGCTAGCCTCATAAAACATGTTAAGAAGTGTTCCTTCCTCTTCCATTTTTTGGGAAGAATTTGATTAGAATTGGTATTAACTTTTCTCCAAATGTTTGGTAGAATTCATCAGTGAAATCATCAGATTATGGAATTTTCTTTCTTGTAAGGTTTTTGATTACTTCCTGATTCAATCTCTTTGTTATAAGTCTGTTGAGATTTTCTATTTCTTCCTGATTCAGTTTTGGTGACATATATATTATACTTATTTTCTATATGTCTTTTATCTTTTTTCTCCTCATCTCCTCCAATACTGCCTTCTTTGTGTTTGATAGATTCTTTGTGTTTGATAATTTTTTTCCTAATAAACTATTTGACTCCCTCTTCATTTCCATATATATACATATATATGTAGTAAATGTATATTTAAATTAGGTTTACTGAGATATAATTTATATACAATAAAATTCACCCCTTTTAGCATACAATTCTATGAGTTTTGTCAAATGTATACTACTGCCATAATCAAGATATAAAATAGTTCCCTCCCTACCAAATATTCACTTGTGCCCTTTGTAGTAAACTCTCTCCATAATGCCAGTCCTTCACAGCTACTGATCTATTTTGTCTTTATAGACTATCCTTATAAAATCATACAGCATGTAGACTTTTTTGTGGTAAGAATACTTAACATAAAATATGCCCTCTTAGCAAATGTTTAAATATATGATACAGTATCATTAACTACAGGCAATATGTGGTACAGTAGATCTCTAGGACTTATTCATCTTAAATAACTAACATTTTGTACGCTTTGACTAATATCTCTCTGTTTCCCCCTCCCCACAGACCCTGACATCCATATTCTATTCTGTGTCTATGAGTCTATTTTAGATTCCTTATATAAGTTGTCTCATGTATTATTTATCCTTCTGTGACTGGCTTATGTCACTTAGCATAGCATCCTCCAGGTTCATACATGTTGTCACAAAAGGCAGAATTTCCTTGTTTTTAAAGGCTGAATAATATTCCATTGTAAGCATATACCAGATTTTCTTTATTCATTCTTTTGTTGATGGGCATTTAGGTTGTTTCCATGTCTTGGCTATTGTGAATAATGCTGAAATGAACATGGAAATGCAGCTATCTCTTCAAGATCCTGATTTCATTTCTTTTGGATATATACCCACAAGTGAGATTGCTGACATGGAGATATGGTAGTTCTATTTTAAATTCCTTGAGGAACCTCCATATTGTTTTCCATAGTGGCTGTATCAATTTACATTCCCACCAATAGTACACGAGGGTTCCCTTCTCTCCATATCCTCACCAATACTTGTTACCTCTTGTTTTTTGGTAATAGCCATTCTGACAGGTGTGAAGTAATATCTCATCATGGTTTTAATTTGAATTTCCATAATGATTAATGATGCTGAGTACCTTTCATATATCTGTTGACCACCTGTATGTCTTCTTTGGAAAAATGTCTATTCAGGTTCTTCTCCCATTTTTAAATTGGATTATTTGTGTTTTGCGTTTTTCTTCTTGCTCTTGAGTTGTATAAGTTCCTTTTATAGTTTGCATATTAACCCCTTATCAGATATATGGTTTGAAATTATTTTATTCCATTTCATAGGTTGCCTTTTCATTTTGTTGATGATTTCCTTTGCTGTAGAGAGCTTTTAGTTTGTTGTTGTTCCATTTGTCTATTCTTGCTTTTGTCTCTTGTGCTTTTAGTATCACATCCAATAAGTATTGCAAAGACCAATGTCAAAAACTTTTCTTCTGTTTTCTTTTGGCAATTTTGTGGTTCCAGGTCTTACATTAAAGTCCGTAATAAGCTCTGAGCTATTTTTTGTGTATGGTGTCAGATAAGGGTCCAGTTTCATTCTTTTGCATATGGATATCCAGTTTCCCCAATACATGATCAGTCATAAAGAAAGCTAATAAGTAATAGCAAATGCAAATAACACTGTAGACATGATGGAGCTATCAGACACATATAGTACCATCCTACCATAGCAGAATACACGTTCTTCTTACATGCACACAGAACATTCCCCAGGACAGATCATACATTGGACAAGTCTTAAAAAATATAAAAACCAGTCTTAAAAAATATAAGAAGATTGAAATCACATCAAGCATATTTTCTGATCACAATGACCTGAAACCTGAAATCAATAAAAGAAGGAAAACTGAAAAATTCAACAAATATATGGAAATCAAATAACACATTCCTGAACAACCGATGGGTCAAAGAGGAAATCAAATGGGAAGTCAGAAAGTATGTTGAGACAAACCAAAATGAAAACACAGCATGCCAAATCTTATGGGATGAAGCAAAAGCAATTATAAAAGGGAAGTTTATAGTGATAAATGATTACATTAAGAAAAAAAAAACCTCAAATACACAGCCTAACTTTATACCTCAAGGAATTAGAAAAAGGACAAACTAAGCTGAGATAGCAGAAGGAAGGACGTAATAAAGAGCTGAAATAAATGAAGTAGGGACTAGAAACACAATAGAAAAAAATTAACAAAACTAGAGTTGTTTTTTTTTTTTGAAAAGATAAACAAAATTGACATACCTTTAGCTACACTCACCAAAAAAAAAAAAAAAAGGATAGAAATAAGATGATAGATGAGAGAAGACATTACAATTGACACCAATATGAAGGATCAGAAGAGGCTGTTATGACCAACTATACTCCAAAAAATTGGACAACCTGGAAGAAAGGAATAAATTCCAAGAAACATACGACCTACCAAGACGAAATGAAGAAACAGAAAATCCCTACACACCAATCATTGCTAAGGAGATTTAATTAGTAATTTAAAGCATCTCAACATACAAAGTACAGAACCAGATGGCTTCACTAGTAAGTGCTACCAAACGCTTAAAGAAGAATTAATAACAATGCTTCTCAAACTCTTCAAAAAAAACTGAAGAGGAGGAAACACTTCCAAACTCACTTTGTGAGACTAGCATTACCCTGATACCAAAACCAGAGAAGGACACTTCAAGAAAACAAAATTACAGGTGAATATCCTTGATGAACATAGATGCAATAATCCTCAACAAAATTTTAGCAAATTAAACTCAATAGCAAATTAAAAGGATCATACACCATGATCAAGATGAATTTATTCTTGGGCTTAAAAAAGTGATTCAACATATGCAAATCAGTAAATGTGATATACCACCTTAACAAAAGGAAGGATAAAAACCACATGATCACCTAAATAGGTACATAAAAAGCATTTTAACAAAATTCAACATCCTTTCATGATTAAAAACTCTTAACAAACTGGGTAAGAGGAAACATACCTCAACATAATAAAGCACATATATGACAAGCCCAAAGCTAAAATCATACTCAATGATTAAATGCTGAAAGCTTTTTCTATAAGATCAGGAACAAGACAAGGGTGCTTATTCTCATATATATATATATATATATATAAAAGGAAGAAAAGTCATGCAAATTAGAAAGGAAGAAGTAAAATGAACTTTGTTTGCAGATGACATGATATTGTATACAGGAAAAACTAAAGATCAGTAAAATGTTAGCACTAATAAACAAATTCATTTATATTGCAGGACACAAAATCAATATATAAAACTCAGGTGCATTTCTTTATACTACCAATGAACTATCTGAAAAGGAAATTAAGTAAGCAATTTTATTTATAATAGCACCAAAAAACATAAAATACTTCAGAATCAATTTAACCAACAGGTAAAAGATCAGTACACTGAAATTATAAGACACTGATGAAAGAGTATGAAGAAGACAACAATAAATGCAAAGATATCCCAAGTTTGTGCCCCATTCAAGGCACAGATGAGTCTTTGAAAGATCAAGGCAGTTATTCTATGTTCAGCTCATAGACTGTTTTCTGTTTATGTTAATCATTAGGTCCTGTGTCCACTGATATGTATTTCTAGGTATGCAAGCCTCAAAAAAAAAATGATGATGAATTTCTGGAGTGAATTTTAATTTGTAATCAAACATCTTGTCTTCTCACCTAGAGTATAAATGTCCTAAGGTACTAATTTTCATCTTATACTCCCCACTCCCTCTTCCTTTGGAAACTATAACAAGGATCCAATATTTGATAGTTTCATTGATTTTCTTTGGACAGTTTCCATTAAATTTACCTATAAAAAGTGGTAGGATTTATGTCAATGTTCCAACTGCAGGTGGCACTGACTGACTTAATTTGTCAGCTCTGTTCTTAGTTATTCTTTCTTAACCTGGAAGTGAACAGAACACTACACATCATGAATCATGTTGAAGGAAAAGCCTGAAGAATGGTTCCTTTGAGGGAGCAGTTTCATGTGGGAAACCATTTTCTCTTTTTATCTATTGTGCTCCTAGGAGTCCAGCCAGGACCGCATCTGTTTAGTTTATTTGAAATATCTTAGTGCCTAGCATGGTGACGTGAGCATGTAGACATTTGATAAATGCTATATCATGATAGTAGCAGCTATCATTTTTAGAATGACTATGAAACCCATTCACAGATGATTTGATGCTGTGATGTCATGGTACAGCATGTTTTGTCTCCAGATTTCTTTTAATAGAAGCCTTGAATGAACTACATTTGTTTAAATATTCAACGAATCATAGGAGGGAATCATAGAGGCTACCTAGTCCATATACCTTATTTTATACAGAAAGAATCTGAAGAACAGGAAGGTTTGACTTGTTCAATATAAAGAATATAGTTGGCTCCAGATCTAGGAGAAAAAAATAGGTCTTCTGATCCTAAGCACAATGATATTTCTATTATACTAAAAGAAGAGGTTGCTTCTACTATTGTAAAATGGTAATTTATTGCTCTTATTAAAAACCGTGTTTTAGAATTCACAACAGAATACAAAGAATACTGAAAATGACTTGAATGTATTCTTTCCCAAGTTGAAGATTTTGATAGAGTGGGTGGGCCGATCCCATTTTATCAGGCATTTATTGAATAGTAATAAAATCCAGAGCTAAGAGAATACAACCTAATTATGTCTAATTGTGAGGCAATTTCGACCTCAGCTGACAAAGGAAACTGACAGATTCAAGTGAACAGAACTTCAGGGTGTATGTTAATATTGGCTTTGGGGAATTAAAAAAGTTTTTACAGACTTACCTCCCTGTTGAGATGACCAATGTTGAAAGCAAATCTCCTTTATAGTGCCCCAGGTATTGATTTCTGCTGGAGTTCAGGGAAAAGACTGAGAATTTCATAATACACAATATTGTATATATTCTGACATTAGTGATTTTCATTGGCCGAGGCAAATCGATGTAGTATAAGAGGAAAATTCTATACATCCCAAAGTAGGCTTGATGCAAAATGCAGCTACCACAACAAACCTCAAAAGACGTTTGTTCATTTGGTTAATTTTGTGGCCAAATGTTTTATTTCATAATTCTGGAATTCAACCAACTCCCTGTTCCCTCACTACATTTCAGTGCTGAATAAATACAGTGCTGGACTTGGCCCACTGAAAACGACCTGCTATCACTCATGCAGGCAAAGCCACAGATTCTGAATTGATTTGGTCCTCCTTCTGGATTGTGGTAGGGAAAATAAACGCACACAGTGACTTATGTCTGTTTCTTCAGGTGACTTTCACCTTGGCTGACTGATTCGTGCTGGGGGGACCACAGAGAGACTTTCCTCTGCTTCCCAGCAACCAAAGGTCAAGATACTTCCATGCTTTTCTCTCTCATTTTCCTTCCTTCTGGGATTGATCTTGTTCTTTCAGGCCTTATATTATTGTCACACCTTTTTTTTTTTTTTTTAAATCCTTTTAACTTTGTGATTAATTGCACATTTCTTTTATGTATAATATAAAACTATTTATTATTTTGCAAAAGAAGAATTCTTATGTAGAGTCTTCTCTGCCTCTGGTCCCAGCCAGGCTGAGCCATTTGCTGTTCTCCAAAGGGGTGAAGCACCTTCATCTCTTTTTGCTTTTGTGTACACTGCTTCATTTGCCTAAAATGTCCATTCTTTCCTTCTGTGCCTGGCTGATATCTATACCCTCTAAGACTTAGCTTTGTCATCACCTCAAAGAAACTTTTCTTGTCCCATGTGGTCTGGATTAAATGCTTCTCATTGTATTTCCTACATTATATCCTGGCTCATCATTCTACTCCTCACAGTATATTCTTAGTGCCATTTTGCTGCCCTCAGGCACCCTACCCGCTACCTCATAGGCCAACTTGGAGCAATCACCAGCTTCTTTCTTTCTATTGCCTATGCCCAGCATAGGGCCTGACACATAGTAGCTACAAAACACATGATGGCTGAATAAATGGATAGGCATTTGGAAGAAAAATCAGCTTGCTGGATTGCTAATTTCATTTTTTTTTCTTTTTTTTTTTTAAAGATTTTATTTATTTATTTGAGAGAGAGAGAATGAGAGACAGAGAGCAGGAGAGGGAGGAGGGTCAGAGGGAGAAGCAGACTCCCTGCTGAGCAGGGAGCCCGATGTGGGACTCGATCCCGGGACTCCAGTGGATTGCTAATTTCAAACAGACATTTTATAGAAAATATTTATGTGATATAGATGGAAGAAAATTAGATTTAGAATCAGAGGACCTGAGGTATGACCTAGACAAGAATCTCAGCTAACCCTCATTTCAAATACAAATTGTACTAACCGATTTCTCATGATAAAAACAATTCTTAGAGACAGATTACTTTTTTTTCTACTATAAGAGCGAAGTGGCTTTGCAGCTTCTAGTCAATCAAACTATATATGGAGGCTTTAATACATATTTGTCACAGTGTACAATGTTCATAGCACTTTAAAAAATAATTCAGAGCTGAGCTGACATATAAATGTTCAAATAAGTAAATATTTTAACCTTAACAAAACTTACTTGGGCGGCGCCTGGGTGGCTCAGTCGGTTAAGCGGCTGCCTTCGGCTCGGGTCATGATCCCAGGGTCCTGGGATCGAGCCCCGCATTGGGCTCCCTGCTCAGCGGGGAGCCTGCTTCTCCCTCTCCCTCTGCCTGCCTCTCTGCGTACTTGTTCTCTCTCTCTCTCTCTGTCAAATAAATAAATAAAATCTTAAAAAAAAAAAAACAACAAAAAAAACTTACTTGGCAAAGACCATGCGTTCATATGCTAATATGTATAGGAAAAGGAAGTACCAACTCAGGATGGTTGTGGGAGGAGTACTGTAGGAAAGGAATTTTACAACTTAAGGAATGAGGACCAGTGAAGAATAATAGAATTTTAAAACTGAATGGGTCCTAGAGTGACCTATCTCTTTTGGTTTAGAACAAATTCAGTTGATGTTTGATGAGTTGCAGCCAAATCAAAGAATATACAGAATCCTGCCTGTTATAGATGATTCTGAACCTGGTACTCTTTCCACCACAACATCTGAGCTCTTTTATGATGGCTGAGGCTACACCAGGAGTGACAAGGCACATGGAAAGCCAAGGGTAGAAAGAAAAAAAAAAAGTAGTGAAGTCAAGGCCCTTGAAATTCCAGCTAAATATTCTAGACAAAATCCAGACATATATTTCAAATGCTACA
The DNA here is from genome assembly GCF_054177405.1 of Leptonychotes weddellii. NCBI lineage: Eukaryota > Metazoa > Chordata > Mammalia > Carnivora > Phocidae > Leptonychotes > Leptonychotes weddellii. Next base: position 783 of record NW_027701505.1, on the reverse strand, counting down.
TGAAGCAAATATCTGCTTTTATTCTTCCTGCCTAGTATCACTTTCTTTGATAAGAAAACTCTACTTTTCCTCAATGAACTATCTCTTCCAGACTCTCAGTCCTTGTAGCTTAAATGGAGCCTCTCTGTCTAGGAGCAACCTTGTTGCTAATCTGTGTATTTCTAATCTACTTATTTTAGATATTTGTAGAGTAAACATTTCAAAGTGGATAAAAGAATATTTTCTTATCTAACCTTTGAAAACTCTGCAATGACTTGATGAAGATCATCTTCCATTCTATAGGAGCATATTTATGCCATATTTTAGTTAAATATTTATTGAAGACTGTTTTCCACCTCTGACATTGTGAACCTTGGCTTTTAACTGCTATAATCTTTTCTAATATATTCAAACTTCATTCTCAACCATTCTAAATGCATGGTTTCCATCACGAGGCTTCTACTAAACTCTGTTCCACACAGCTTCTTAGGGTCCACACTCCATATTATCAATTATAACAGCATGATTTTTCTTTGTTGAGTGTATTTTTGAACATTGTCTCTCTGTTTTACGATGAATGCTGGCTCTGCAGATAGACACCTTTGGGCTTGAATGCTGGCTCTATCATATGTTAGCTACATGATCTTGGGAAAGCTATTTTTTTTTCTTTTTTATTGTTATGTTAATCACCATACATTACATCATTAGTTTTAGATGTAGTGTTCCATGATTCATTGTTTGTGCATAACACCCAATGCTCCATGCAGAACGTGCCCTCTTTAATACCCACCACCAGGCTAACCC
>NW_027701504.1:0-344 GCF_054177405.1 Leptonychotes weddellii | reverse complement strand
TAGACCCTCTTTTGTTTTTCTATTCTCTTTTTCATTTCTCTCCACTCTAAACTTTATTATATTCTTCCTTCTATTAGTTTTGGGTTTAATTTACTCTTCTTCTAGTTACTCAAAGTGAAAGATTTGGTTATTAATTTGAGATCTCTTTCATTTTTAATGTAGGCATTATTTATTTATTTATTTATTTATTTATTTATTTTAAAGATTTTTATTTATTTATTCATGAGAGATAGAGAGAGAGAGAGGCAGAGGCAGAGGGAGAAGCAGGCTTCCTGCGGAGCAGGGAGCCCGATGCGGGACTCGATCCCAGGACCCTGGGATCACGACCTGAGCCGAAGGCAGAC
>NW_027701503.1:0-344 GCF_054177405.1 Leptonychotes weddellii | reverse complement strand
GGGCGCCTGGGTGGCTCAGTTGGTTAAGCGACTGCCTTCGGCTCAGGTCATGATCCTGGAGTCCCGGGATCGAGTCCCGCATCAGGCTCCCTGCTCGGCAGGGAGTCTGCTTCTCCCTCTGACCCTCCTCCCTCTCATGCTCTCTGTCTCTCATTCTCTCTGTCTCAAATAAATAAATAAAATCTTTAAAAAAAAAAGAATATGTAAGATCTATTTTCTTAGCAACTTTCAAATGTATAAGAATCATTAACTATAATCACCATGCTGTCCACTAGGTCCCCAGAACTTATTCATCTTATAACTGGAGGTTTGTACTGTTTGACCAACATTCCAGGCTCTCCTCC
>NW_027701502.1:0-344 GCF_054177405.1 Leptonychotes weddellii | reverse complement strand
CTCTTATGCTCTGATACTCAGCTCTCTCTAAATGAAATTTTAACTCTTCAATTCTGAAGAGCTGAATGTTTTAAGGGCTGACTCTTACTACTTAACAAGGACCAGGGGCACCTGGGTGGCTCAGTCGTTAAGCATCTGCCTTCGGCTCAGGTCATGATCCCAGGGTCCTGGGCTCGAGCACTGCATCAGGCTCCCTGCTCTGCGGGAAGCCTGCTTCTCCCTCTCCCACTCTTCCTGCTTGTGTTTCCTCTCTCACTGTGTCTCTCTCTGTCAAATAAATAAATAACTTAAAAAAAAAAAAAGGACCAGACAACGTGAGGTGCTGGGGGGGGCGGGGGAGGACT
>NW_027701501.1:0-344 GCF_054177405.1 Leptonychotes weddellii | reverse complement strand
TTAAAGTAGTAATAAACACTACACTTACTCTATTTGCTTGTACATCACATTCTTGTAAGTATTCTCTTTGTAATAATCTTATCTATTAAGAACCAGTAACTAGGGGTGCTTGGGTGACTCAGCTCATTAAGCACCTGTCTTGGCTCAGGTCATGATCCCAGGGTCCTGGGATTGAGCCCTGTATTGGGGTCCCTGATCATTGGGGAGCCTGCTTCTCCCTCTCCTCCCCGCTCCCTCTCCTCCCTGCACCTACTCTCTCTACCTTTGTCTCTATCTCTGTGTGTCTCTCTCTCAAATAAATAAATAAAATCTTTAAAAAAAAAGAACCAGTTACTACTATAATA
>NW_027701500.1:0-344 GCF_054177405.1 Leptonychotes weddellii | reverse complement strand
ACAGCCATCCACTGGACCAGCTCTGATGGCTAGCTGACCAATTCTTCATTTAATCCTTAAAATATTAAAAAATAGTATCTCCTTTTTCAAGATATGTCTCCTGAAAATCTTTTTTTTCTCCCCCAGAAGCCAAATCTCCCTGCCCTTTTTGTGCATTCCTCTATCAATTATATTTTTAAACCTTTCAGAATAGCTGGTGCCTGTCCTTGGAGGCGGGGCTCCAGAACGTCAGTGTCCTTTTAGAAGCGAGATGTCCAAACTGAGCGCCATACTCCAGATGTCGTGTGGATCACGTGGAGTACTAAGTGCTTTATTCCCCCTTTTTCACTAAACTTCCCAAATTT
>NW_027701499.1:0-344 GCF_054177405.1 Leptonychotes weddellii | reverse complement strand
TTCCTCATCGCAGTTCATCCTGTACTAGGAGATTTATCATCCCCATTTTACAGGTGAGTGAACTGAGGCTCAAAGGTGTGCCATGTTTTATCTGAAGCCACACTGTCAGGAGGTGGCAGAGCAAGATTTTAGCCTGGATGTGTCAGACTCCAAAAACCCACACTCTTTTTTATTCCCTCCTCCTCACATCATCTCTCTTTGCCCCAAAGCCATGGTGTGGGATGTCCCAGAACAGGGAAGGAAGCAAGGCCTGGGAAAGTCAAGAGAGAAGACCAGCAGAGGCAAATCCCCTTCTCCAAACCCTTGGTTCTTAGGAGGAATGGTCATCCATAGAGGGAGGGGAC
>NW_027701498.1:0-344 GCF_054177405.1 Leptonychotes weddellii | reverse complement strand
TTTTTTTTTTTTTTTAAAGATTTTATTTATTTATTTGACAGAGACAGAGACAGCGAGAGCAGGAACACAAGCAGGGGGAGTGGGAGAGGGAGAAGCAGGCCTCCCGCCGAGCAGGGAGCCCGATGCGGGGCTCGATCCCAGGACCCTGGGATCATGACCTGAGCCGAAGGCAGACGCTTAAGGACTGAGCCACCCAGGCGCCCTGGAGGTGTTTTTCTAAATAAAAGGAGAGGAGATAATTATGCCTCTTCGGAACGGTGAAGTGGCTAGCATCAGTTTTGCTATTAAACAGCAGTTTTTCCTTTAAGTTCTTTGGTTTGGTTTTGTGAGAAATTATTCTGTAA
>NW_027701497.1:0-344 GCF_054177405.1 Leptonychotes weddellii | reverse complement strand
TGAAGGAGTTTGGTTTTGGAAGCCCCCCAGGGCTGATCTTGTGGGAGTGTTGCGATCAGATCAGACATGCATGTGTGTTTGATGTAAAGCACACCGGAAGTCAGGAGGCCTGGGAGGCCTGGCTCTGCTCTTTCTGGGACCTTTCTGAGCCTAGGCTTCCTCATCTCAAAATTCTGGAGGGTTGAACTAGGTGATTTTATTTTATTTATTTTTTTTTTTTTTAAAGATTTTATTTATTTATTTGAGAGAGAGAGAATGAGAGACAGAGAGCATGAGAGGGAGGAGGGTCAGAGGGAGAAGCAGACTCCCTGCCGAGCAGGGAGCCCGATGCGGGACTCGATCCC
>NW_027701496.1:0-344 GCF_054177405.1 Leptonychotes weddellii | reverse complement strand
GCATTCACAATTTCTGAAATTTCTCTTCATGTCCTCCAGTCATGTCCACCCAAAGGCCTGCACTGGGGTATCACACAGTGTCTCTGAGAAGCCACTTTCCTGAGTAATTGCCCCTTCTGATTCTCATGGCATCGGCTTGAACTCTTCCGCGCACAGATTTTCCATGGCTGGGGTTGGTATTTCTATTTTTTTTTTTTTTTAAGTTTTTATGTATTTGTTTGCCAGAGAGAGAGAGCTCAAGCAGGGGGAGTGACAGGGAGAGGGAGAAGCAGGCTCCCCACTGAGCAAGGAGCTGGATGTGGGACTCAATCCCAGGACTCTGGGATCATGACCTGAGCCGAAGG
>NW_027701495.1:0-344 GCF_054177405.1 Leptonychotes weddellii | reverse complement strand
CCTCTCTCACTCTCTCTGGCTCCCTCCCTCCCTCTCTCTCTCTGAGCACAGCCTCTGCCAATGAGTGGCACCTCACCCCACCCCCAGGACACTGGCAAGGGCCCACCAGCAAGGCGAACAAGGGGGTTGGGAGGGATGGGTGGGGTGGAAGGAAGTGAAACTCCTAAGCTTCTAACTCAAAATAACTTCAACATTTTCTCCAAGTCCATGGCTACTGTCCTCTACGGGAACTCATATTGCCAAGTATCCCAAGAATGAGTTAAGTGACCCGGTTCCTCTTTTGTCTTTTACAAGCATGGAAAGTCAAAAGAGCTTTGCTGTAAGATCATTGCTGGAATATTCTG
>NW_027701494.1:0-6323 GCF_054177405.1 Leptonychotes weddellii | reverse complement strand
TTTTTTTTTTTTTTAAAGATTTTATTTATTTATTTGAGAGAGAGAGAATGAGAGAGAGCACATGAGAGGGGGGAGGGTCAGAGGGAGAAGCAGACTCCCCGCTGAGCAGGGAGCCCGATGCGGGACTCGATCCCGGGACTCCAGGATCATGACCTGAGCCGAAGGCAGTCGCTTAACCAACTGAGCCACCCAGGCGCCCTGGCCAATGTCTTTTTTAAGCTCTGCTTAGCTCGCTGTTTTTCCTGAAGACTGGGGCCTCCAGATAGCAGGCATTTTGGGTTTCCATTTTATACCTAAGGAGCAAGCAACTTTAACCATCACTTTGGGGGTAAACGCTGGTCCAGTGTCACTCTGAACTGTTCAGGATAGCCCAAAACTAGGATTAATACTGTATAGAAGGGCTTTAACTACTTCTGTTTTTTTCTCTTTTGCAATGAAAAGCTTCAGTCCAGCCAGTGAAAGTGTCAACTAGGATCAGGAGATTCTTTTCTTTTTTAAGATTTTATTTATTTATTTGAGAGAGAGAGAGAGAACAGGAGCAGCGGGAGGGGTATAGGGAGACAATCTCCAGCAGACTCCTTGCTGAGCCTGGGGCTCAACCCTGGGCTCGATCCCACGACACACGAGAGGATGACCTGAGCCAGAACCAAGAGTCTGATGCTCAGCTGGCTGAGCCACCCATGTGCCTGAGGGCCAGGAGATTCTTGAAGCTGTCTGATGCGGGAGGCATCACAGTGAAAATCTATTTGTCAGTCCTCCCCCAGTTGGGTGCCCCCAAGTTAAAGAGCCCTTCTTAATGGTGGGGCAGAAGGCCCGGTGTTAGCTTTGGGGTTTTTTTGCAATATGCACATTAGCTCATGATTTTTTCAATTAGGTGTCTTAAGCTGGGTGTGTTAATTATTCTCATCAGCGAGCTATACATTGTCTCTTCCATCATGAGTGGAGTCACGGGTGCTCTTAACAATCGTCCATCCCAGACTTAGAGGCACCCATATTTTGCTGGCCTTATTGATCCACCAGGCTTTCGAGATTGAAGTCCTCTTGTAGCCCTTTGATTGTGTCTCTCATAGGTCCTTAGGGGAGTAGTCTGGTCTAAATCCACATGGAGAACTGAGGGAATAAGTGGGAATTCTAAGGCTTCCCTTTCTCAGGCTGCACTTTTGGCAGCCATGTCTACCAGGCTCTTGCCTTTGTCCTCTTCATGTTCTCCCTTTTGTTGTCCCCTCAGTGAATCACAGCTATTTTCTTAGGTTTGTGGATGGCTTCTAGGAGCCAGAGATCTTTTTGCTATGTTTGATTTATTAGCAACTGAGTAGACCTTACTCTTTCCAGATAGCCCCAGGAGCGTGTATTACCGAGAAGGCATACTTTGAATCAATGTATATAGTAACAGCCTTTCCTTCCCCTCACTCTAAGGCTGGAGTCAGCCTTCTCAGCTGAGATTCCTGGGGACAGGCTTTTGGCTTCTGTCCCTTAATGCAGGGAGACCATTGCATAACCAGCCTTATGTTTGCCTCTCTCCATAAATCTGCTTTCCCCACAAACCATACTTCATCAGCATTAGGTAAAAGTTCACTTTTTAGGCCTTTTCTTTTTTTTTTTTTAAACATCTTTATTTTATTTATTTGAGAGAGAGAGAGAGAGAGAGCACAAGAGGAGGTAGGGTCAGAGGAAGAAGCAGACTCCCTGCCGAGCAAGGAGCCTGATGCGGGACTCGATCCTGGGACTCCAGGATCATGACCTGAGCTAAAGGCAGTCGTTTAACCAACTGAGCCACCCAGGCGCCCCTAGGTCTTTTCTACTGGAATATACCAGATCAATGGTTTTTTGTTTGTTTGTTTGTTTGTTTTTAAGGATTTTATTTATTTATTTGACAGAGAGAGACACACAGTGAGAGAGGGAACACAAACAGGGGGAGTGGGAGAGGGAGAAGCAGGCCTCCCGCAAAGCAGGGAGCCCGATGTGGGGCTCGATCCCAGGACCCTGGGATCATGACCTGAGCCGAAGGCAGACACTTAACGACTGAGCTACCCAGGCGCCCCCAGATCAATGGTTTTATTACAGCTAATGGGCAAGTGGGCCCTGAGAGGATGACAGCAAAGTGGCAGGATTCAAAGCTGGATACGACTTGATAGGCAGGCCAGGGGTATCTAGCCTCAGGGCTTGAAATTGGCCTAGTTTGCCATCTGTTAGCTAATTACGGCCTTTGGCATTCAGATTTTGTCTCACTTGATGAGGAGCCCTTACTATTAAAGACTGCCCCATAGTAAGTTTTTCTGCCTCTTTTATTAATAAGAAAATAGCCACCACTGCCTGCAGGCCTGGGGGCCAGCTAACTGTTTTGAAAAGTCTGTTACGACTCTCCTCATATGTCCCCCCATTTGGGTGAGGACTCCCAAGGCTAGTCCTTGTCTCTCATGGATGGATGTATGGTTCAAAAAGCTTTGAGAGGTCAGGAGGGCCCAGAGCAGGGGTGTTAAATAGTAGTCCTTTTAGTTTTTAAAAGGCTTGATCATTTTGGCTGTCCCACTCAAAAGGGTCAGTTTCCAGTCCTTGCAATTGTTCATGAAGGAGCTTTGCAATTAAAGTTGGGAATCCATATCTGGCAAAATCCCACTATTCCCCAAAACCCCTCAACTGCTTTTGAGCGCTGTTACATGCCTTGCTTTCTGTCCTCTGGGGGTCTCCTCTGTCCTTCAGAGATCAAGCATCCTAAGTATCTGACCTCTGTCTTAGATATCTGGGCCTTTTTCTTTGAGACTTTATATCCCTCTTCTGTTAGACAGTTTAGAACCTCTATTGTATTTTGATCTGAGTTCTCCTTTGTTGGGCCAGCCATAAGAGTGTCATCAACAGGGCACCTTGGGTGGCTCAGTCGTTAAGTGTCTGCCTTTGGCTCAGGTCATGGTCCCAGGGTCCTGGGATTGAGCCCCACATCGGGCTCCCTGCTCCGCGGGAAGCTTGCTTCTCCCTCTCCCTCTCCCCCTGCTTGTATGCCCTCTCTCACTGTGTCTCTCTCTGTCAAATAAATAAATAAAATCTTAAAAATAAATAAATAAATAAATAAAATAAAATATTAAAAAAAAAGAATGTCATCAACATACTGGGGGACTGTCCCCCTTTCTAAGTGTAATCCTCTCAAATCTTCACTCAAAACCTCTCCAAAAAGTGGGAGAGATTTTAAACCCTTGGGGCAGAACAGTCTAGCAATACTGCTGCTTTTTTTTTTTTAAGCTTTTTTTAGTTATTTGTCAGAGAGAGAGAGAGCACAAGCAGGGGCAGTGGCAGGCAGAGGGAGAAGCAGACTCCCCACTGAGCAAGGGGCCCAATGTGGGACTCCAGGACCCTGGGATCACGACCTGAGCCGAAGGCAGACCCTTAACCGACTGAGCCGCCCAGGTGCTCCTTTTGATACAAGTCCGGGTCTTCCCATTCTAAAGCAAATGGTTCTTTTGAGCCCTCATCTAGGGGTATAGAGAAAAAGATATCTTTAAGGCCCAGAATGATATAAATCCTGTTACCTCTCGGGAGGTGAGTGAGCAAAGTATAGGGGTTTGGGACCAAGAATGGATATCCTGTGTCGCCTCATTTATTGCCCTAAGACCTTGGACAAATGAATATTCTTCTGTTCCTGGTTTTTTGTTTTTTTTTTTTTTTTTAGGTAATTTTGGGGTGTTACACAAAGATTGGCCAGGTCTTATCAAGCCTTGGCTTAGCAATCTATTGCAAGTTCTATTTCTTTCTTTGTCTTCAGTCTAAGGGGGTATTGTTTTACTTTTGGCCAGCAATCCATTGAATTTCTTAAAACCTTTACAGGTTGGGCATTCACAGCTCAGCATATTTGCTCTCCCACCTAAACTTCTGGCCTCACTTAATCAAGTATGTGGGCAGGAGTAGGTTCTAGCACAGGAGGATCCTCATTAAGGAGTGCCAGAGTGTAGCCCTCTGTGATTTGGGCACATTTATCTCAACTCTACATTGGTTTAGATGCATAGTGGCTCTGAACTTGACCAGCAGATTTTTCCCTAACGGAGGGATCAGGCATTCCAGACCATACATGGAGTGTTTTAAAGTTTTTTAAAAACTATTTCACAGGTCAGAGGTCAAAACAATTTTCTTATATTTCCCTTTCCTGACACCTCCTTGATGTTGCATTCTCTCTTGGAGAAGGAGCCCTTCTGAATAGTCAACACTGAGAATATAGCACCAGTATCCAGCAAAAATTCAATTGGCTCTCCCACTATATCTAAGTTGACCCAGGGCTCCTGTCAATATTCTTCCTCAGTCACCAGGAATTGAAAGGAAGAAGGTTTAGCTTGGGTCTTTCCTACCTGGGGACAGACGGGGTATCTCCTCTTCCAATGTCCCTCCTTTTTACAGTATGCACATTGGTTGGGTCCCAGCTGGGACACCTGGGCTGATCTGCAGTGCTACTGTCCACAGGGCAGCCTATTTCTTCATCTTTCTGTCTTCTTCTATTCTTCTGCCACATCCTGATTTTTGAAGACCCTGAAGGCCACCTCAACCAGTTGGGAGGTGGGGGTGTTAGGTCCTACTGCAATCTTTCGAAGTTTGCGGTAAATATCTGGAGCGCCTTGAGATAAGAGATAGGAGTTTACTACTGTAGCATTTCCTGGGTCCTTAGAGTCCAGGGTGGTATATTGCCTAAGGCATTCACTAACTCTTTCCGAAAAGGCAGACGGATTTTCATCCTTTCCTTTATGTATGTTCCTTACCTGGCCTCAGTTAACGGGTCGAGCCACTGCAGCCTTCATACCTTTGAGGAGCAGGTACTGATAATGTCCCCCCAGGCATTTGGGTCGCAGTGAGGATCAGTGGTCGGCACTGACAGCTCAGCAGGTCTCCAAATAACACTGTTTGGCTGGGTGGCATGCTGCTTGTCTGCTTCCTCCCTAGCTTTGGGCAGGGCAATTGCCTTCTCTTCCCCTGTAAGTAGGGGAGTTAATAGGCTTTGACTGTCTCTGTAAATGCCGTTATCGTTCATAAGAATAGTGTTCATCGGGTTAACAAAACCCTCTGGGTCAACCCTAAGTCCTTGAGTATTTTGCTTCCAACTATACAGGTTAGAGGTAGAGAAGGGTAGGTACTTGCATAATGATCAAATTTCCTTCTGGGACCTGCCTCGGAGGGCATACATTCTGAGTCTGATAAGAATGGCCACTCCTAGGGATGCCTGGGTGCTCAGTGGGTTAAGTGTGTGCCTTTGGCTCGGGTTGTGGTCCTGGGGTCCTGGGATCGAGTCCCGCATCAGGCTCCTTGCTCAGTGGGGAACCTGCTTCTCCCTCTGCCTGCCGCTCCCCCTGCCTGTGCTCTCTCTCTCTGACAAATAAATAAAATCTTTAAAAAAAGAAAAAAAGAATGTCCACTCCTAGTACTGGCGAGGCTGAGCACTGGGAGCTCATCATTAGGTTCTCCTTTCCCTGAGTAAGGTGGAGGTGGTTTAGGTGGATCAGGAGACTAAACGGAGTGGATCCAGTGCTGACTTGGGATCTGGAGGGGATGGACTTGCAGGTGGGGCTGAGGGCTGGGGACCTGTTCCAAATCCCCGGGGCAAAGGGAGCTCTAAGGGGTCTTCAAGGTGTTCTTCCCAAACAGGGAGCATGATCTTATTCCCTGGGCTAGATAGTTGAATATACCTACTCCCATATTTCTTCTGCATTTCCTTACTTTGGCATAGGGCCATAAAGCATTGCCCATAAGGGATCTCATCCCATTTTTCTTCCTTCCTACAAAGTAGATTTAATTAGAGTATGGTATTATAATTTAACCAGACATTTTCTGCCTATTTTTCCTGGTCTTCTAGCAGGTGTCGTGGCCAAGCAGTATTACAGAAAAAAAGCAAGTTGTTTCTTCGTCATTGGGGTATACCCAAAAAAGCTTCTAATGATTCAGGATGCACCTTAATGGGATACGGAGGGGACTGATGTCCGATTCCCCATATCCTTAGATCTCTGTTAAAGATTTGTTTCTAACCAAGAGGTCTGCAATAGGGTTAGTAGAGACACAGATTTGGCTATTCTTAGCTCACTGAAAATTTGCTTCTCTAGAGAGTTGGTAAGTAAGCTCTTTCAATTGATAATTTAAAAGTACTCATTCAGGAGCGCCTGGGTGGCTCAGTTGGTTAAGCGACTGCCTTCGGCTCGGGTCATGATCCTGGAGTCCCGGGATCGAGTCCCGCATCGGGCTCCCTGCTCGGCAGGGAGCCTGCTTCTCCCTCTGACCCTCCCCCCTCTCATGTGCTCTCTGTCTCTCTCATTCTCTCTGTCTCAAATAAATAAATAAAATCTTTAAAAAAAAAAAAA
>NW_027701493.1:0-344 GCF_054177405.1 Leptonychotes weddellii | reverse complement strand
TATCATGGGTTTGCTGACCCCATTAAACAATTGGGAAAATGTTCCCTCATTCTCTACTTTCTGCAAGATTTTGTATAAAATTGGAATGATTTCCTCCCTAAATATTTGATGTAAATGTCCATCTGGGCTTTCAGTTTTCTTTAAGGGAAGGTTTTTAATAATATTCAATTTTCTATCTTTGGAAAGGAATTTTATATGCCGTCAGGATGGACTAAGATTGAAATGGATTTTAAAAGTGCACTGGTATAAGATTGAAATTCTGCTTTTCTCTCTTAAAAAAAAAAAAAAGAAAGTTTTCTTGGATTGTTGGTCTGTTCTTGAAAAGAAAATGTAAACAAAGTTTT
>NW_027701492.1:0-344 GCF_054177405.1 Leptonychotes weddellii | reverse complement strand
CTCCTTCCACAGTTTGGCTATTATGGACATTGCTGCTATGAACATTGGGGTGCATGTGCCCCTTATTTTCACTACATCTGTGTCTTTGGGGTAAATACCCAGAAGTGCAATTACTGGGTCATAGGGTAGCTCTATTTTTAACTTTCTGAGGAACCTCCATACTGTTTTCCAAGGTGGCTGTACCAACTGGCATTCCCACTAACAGTGTAAGAAGGTTCCCCTTTCTCTACAACCTCTCCAACATTTGTTGTTTCTGGCCTTGTCAGTTTTTGCCATTCTAACTGGTGTAAGGTGGTATCTCAGTGTGGTTTTGATTTGAATTTCCCTGATGGCTAATGATGTTG
>NW_027701491.1:0-344 GCF_054177405.1 Leptonychotes weddellii | reverse complement strand
TAAAATTCTGCCTGGAATGGGCAGACAAGCAAGCTTCGCGATGACCATGATCCTGCTGTTCAGCAGCAGGCCAACACTTCTATCTTTATCAAAGTTCCCCACATTCCCACTGTAGCTAAAAACATCCTCAAACATAATGCAAGAGAATCTTCATGGACAGTCATTACTTCTAACTTAAGTTAAAAGGAATCAGTCTGTGACTCTTGATCTTAAAGTTGAGCTCAAGCCCCACGTTAGGGTAGAGTTTACAATCAATCAATAAATAAATACATAAATACATACATACATAAATACATACACACATAAATACATACATACATAGAAGAATAAATACATAAATACAT
>NW_027701490.1:0-344 GCF_054177405.1 Leptonychotes weddellii | reverse complement strand
GTTGCTTGAGTGGTGGGCGTGGGAGGGATGGGGTGGCTGGGTGATAGACATTGGGGAGGGTATGTGCTATGGTGAGTGCTGTAAATTGTGTAAGACTGTTGAATCACATACTTGTACCTCTGAAACAAATAATACATTATATGTTAAAAAAAAAAAAAAGAAGAAGTAGATAGCAGGAAGGGAAAAATGAGGGGGGGGGAATTGGAGCGGGAGACGAACCATGAGAGACTATGGGCTCTGAGAAACAAACTGAGAGTTCTAGTCATGAGGGGGTTGGGGGATGGGTTAACCTGGTGATGCGTAGTAAAGAGGGCATGTACTGAATAGAGCACTGGTGTTATATG
>NW_027701489.1:0-344 GCF_054177405.1 Leptonychotes weddellii | reverse complement strand
TGTGTGTGTGTGTGTGTGTGTGTGTGTGTGTGTCAGACAGACAGATCGATTCTGAGGCTTCTTAATGAGACCAGAATATGCATAGCCTCTAGCAATTGCCTGGTATACAGTAAGAATGCACTAAATGCCAATGATAAAAACCACCACAACAACAATAATAAGACTGTTGTATCCATTTGGTGAAGCCCTGTTCTTGGGGCTGGTTATACAGCAGTGAATGAAAAAGGCAAAGTCGGGGCGCCTGGGTGGCTCAGTCGGTTAAGCGACTGCCTTCGGCTCAGGTCATGATCCTGGAGTCCCGGGATCAGGTCCGGCATCGGGCTCCCTGCTCGGCGGGGAGTCTG
>NW_027701488.1:0-344 GCF_054177405.1 Leptonychotes weddellii | reverse complement strand
GGGCAGAGAAAATACTCTGTGTGATGCTGTAACGGTGGGTTCATGTCACTATGCATTTGTCCAAACCCATGGAAAATGCAACATCAGGAGTGATTCTAATACAAACTACGGGCTTCGGTTAATAATCATCCATCAGCACGGTCTCAGGCTGTAACAACATCCGACACTAATGCAAGGTGTGAATAGTGGGGGGAACCATGCAGGGGAGGGCGGTGTATGGGAACTCCCTGCACTTTCTGCTCTCTTTTCCCATAAACCTAAAATTGCCTTAAAAAAAAAGTCTATTAAAAAATGGGTATTCACTATCCATTAGACATTCCTTCTCCAGAGAAAACCCACAGTCT
>NW_027701487.1:0-344 GCF_054177405.1 Leptonychotes weddellii | reverse complement strand
CCATATCTCCACCCATCTATCCATCCATCTACCTACCCATCTACCCATATATCCATATCTCCACCCATCCATCTACCCACCCATCCACCCATATATCCGTATCTCCACCCATCTATCCATCCATCTACCTACCCATCCACCCATCTATCCATATCTCCACCCATCCATCTACCTATATATCCATATCTCCATCCATCCATCTACCCACCCACCCATCCACTCCATCTGTCCATCATCCATACACACATCCATCCAGCCATCCTATCCAGCCAGCCTGACATGTATCCATCTGTCTATCCATCAATCCAGCCAACTCTCCATCTATCTGTCACCCATCTGTCTAT
>NW_027701486.1:0-344 GCF_054177405.1 Leptonychotes weddellii | reverse complement strand
CTCTAAGCACTGCCTTAGCTGCAACTAAGGTTATACTTTAATTCTTTTTTTTTTTTTTTTTAGTTCAGATATCTTCTACATTCCCTTGTGATCTTTTCTTTGACCTTTGGCTTATTTAGAAGTGTTTTATTTACTTTTCTCATCTTGGGGGACTTTCTAGATATCTTTTTGTTATTGGTGTCTTATTTTTTTTTTTTTTCAACATTACCAACAACTTTAATTTTGGATTTCAAAGCTCCAAAACTGTGAGAGAATACATTTTTGTTGTTTTAAGTCACCCAATTTTGGTACTTTGGTACTTTGTTACAGTAGCCTAAAAAACTACTACACTGCTTTATTTTTTT
>NW_027701485.1:0-344 GCF_054177405.1 Leptonychotes weddellii | reverse complement strand
TGCTGGGACCCGGCCTCCCTCGCCGCTCATGCCCTGCTCTGTGCCCCCTCCCCAGGAACGCCAGCGCCTGGAGACCATCCTGAACCTGTGTGCTGAGTACAGCCGGGCCGACGGGGGGCCCGAGGCCGGGGAGCTGCCCAGCATTGGGGAGGCCGCCGCGGCGTTGGCACTGGCAGCCCGGAGGCCCTCGCGGGGCCTTTCAGGGGTCACGGGGGCCTCTGGGCGGAGCGCTGAGGAGCCTGGGGGTGCCCCCCAGCGCCTGTGGGAGTGTGTGGAACGCTCCGACGAGGAGAACCTCAAGGAGGAGTGCAGCAGCACCGAGAGCACGCAGCAGGAGGTGGGGC
>NW_027701484.1:0-344 GCF_054177405.1 Leptonychotes weddellii | reverse complement strand
TTTTTTTTAAAGATTTTATTTATTTATTTGACAGAGAGAGACACAGCGAGAGAGGGAACACGAGCAGGGGGAGTGGGAGAGGGAGAAGCAGGCTTCCTGCGGAGCAGGGAGCCCGATGCGGGGCTCGATCCCAGGACCCTGGGATCATGACCTGAGCCGAAGGCAGACGCTTAACCGGCTGAGCCACCCAGGCGCCCCTCATTCCCATGTTCTTAATGCTGCTCTATTTTGCCTTTCCCAATAGTCTAGATGAGGTGATAGTCACTTAGACAAGAGAAATGTCAGTGAAAAAGGAAACAAGTGGCCAAGGCACGTCTGTATGATCTGGTGACTCACTGGAGGTC
>NW_027701483.1:0-6324 GCF_054177405.1 Leptonychotes weddellii | reverse complement strand
TTCCTAAAATCCTCCTCACACTGAATTTCAACAGTCCATTTACCTGTGCCTCTGCAGTTGGTACAGAGTTTCTCAACCTCAGCAGCACTGACATTTAGGGCCAGCTGATCGGTGGTTGTCGGGGCCTGTGCTGCCCGTTGTGGGATGTTTGGCAATACCACTGGCCTCTCCCGCTGGATGCCTTCAGCACCCTTTGCTTCAAGCCAGGGCAGCCAAAACTGTCGTGGGTGTTATGCAGTGTCTCTGGGAGGCCAGCTCCAGCGGGAACCACTGGGTTAGACTGGGAGCTCCGGGTGGGAGGGGCCGTCCCCTCTTTCTCGGCATCTCCCAGGCCTGGCACACAGTAGGTGCTCATCAAAGGGAAATGGAGCACATCCAGGCCCTGCACTCAGCATTTCACCTGAGTCATGCCCTTTGATCTTCCCCACATCTGTGAGGAAGACTCGCACGAGGGATGAAGAAACCGAGACACAGCAGGGAGGCCCCTGGCCCAGGGTCTCCAGGCTGCTTAGCGGTGGATTTGGAACTTGAACTCCGCGCTCTGTCCTGTCTGATTGGCCGTGCTGAGGCCAGACAACACCTCCTGTCGCACAGGCTTCCTCAGTACCCGGGGCGGCAGCTCCCGCATCTGCCTGGCCCCATGGCCTTGCCAGGTCCCCGTCAGTCTGTCCGTCCCACCTCTCGCTCACTGAGCGCTGGGTGCTGCAGGCCACAGCCCTCCACATAAACCCCGCTGTGGAAGGCGTGACTTCAGCACTAAGGCATGCTTCCCATTAAGGTCAGACAGTTCTCGCCTGCCCTGGGAAGTTCCAGTGGCCAGCCCTCCCATGGAAGGACATGAAGACTGGCTCGAAATGGGTGCTAATGACCACACAGAACCAGTATGTGGGAGGAAGCTCTTGCCAAGGGGAAAGCCAAAATGAAACAGGACTCAGGTTCAGGAACAATGGACACATGAATCATATTAAGTAAAACAGAGTGAGTTCGCTTTCCCCCTTTCATTGACATACTGATGATCGTAAGATAAATGATCTTTGGAGAAGAATCAGAATGATTGGACTGAGTTTGAGTGAAGCTTTTCTGACAAACCTTGGATCCGGTAACCTGAGGACTGACATCTGTGGGATGCTGGAGTGTCCAGCTTTCGGTGACACTCCATTGATCACACCGTGGAATGGCAGGGAGAGATTTCACGGGACAGAAATGCAGCGAACCCAAGGGACAGACACACATGCTCTTCCAGGTTCAGGGACCATAATTCAAAATCCATGACCCACTTATAAGCAGGTCAAAATAGCCCCAGCTATAAGCAAGCACTCCTTTTTCCTAAATGAGAGGAAGGAGTCAAGGATCTTGAAGTGACCTCCCAGTTGCAGAGATTTCCCTGGTTCATGGTGTTTGCTCCTGTGAAGTGAAATGATCTCCCCGTTGCTGAGATTTCAATAAATGCAGAAGTCCTCCTGGGCTCCCTCCAGGGAGGGATTTCACTCTCCACATGTACTCAGTGTTCCAGAAATACCCTGTACTTGGGAGCAAATCCGACATAAAATTTCCAACTAGACCCTTTGTAGTAAAATTTGCCAAAGAAGGGACAGGAGAAATAAATGAGCATCTCTCCTGAGAGAGTCTCCCCAGGCCACGGCCTCCGTTGGAAGACAGCCCTTGCTCCCCACATGCCTTCAGGTGCCCACCCTGTGCCGAGCTCTGTGTCACTCGGGGGGGATCTGGGCCACCCTCGGGGGCAGCCTTCCCTCTGTGGCCTCGACCCCGTGAGGAAGGGGAGGGTGAGGACGGTGGGTTTGCACACAGTGGGAGATGGAAGCTAAAAGTGGGACAGGTTCAGAAACGAGGCAGAGCTGTGCCAGGTGGGGCCTGGGGCCTGGGTTTTGGAGCCCCACAAAACTGGGTTCTTGTGTGACCCAGCTGTGACATCTTGGCAAGTCACTTAAACTGTGTGACCACCTGATTCCTCACCTGTAAGCCCAATGTTGTCATAAGAATCAAATGGCATGCTCTTCTCCCTAAAACTAAATATCAACTGTATACACACACCCCACAAATGAGTCTAAGTATTATTACATACAACATTGTCGTGACTTATTGGGGGTCTCTCTCCCCTGCCAGGATGTATGCTCTGCGTGGGCAAAACGGTCCTCACTGCCATATTCTGTGCTACTGTCTTGCAGACACAGAGGCGCTGGGTGAATGTTTGTTAAGTGAAGGACGAGTATGGTCGCCTAAGCGAAGGAAGAGCTACTCCAGTGCCACCCTTGAGGGACCCTCGCCCCATCTTGCTCTGTGCGCACCTCACTCAGCCCTGCGTTTCCTGCCACCTGCATGGGATAATTTTCCAACAAACATGGTGAGGATAAAGAGGCACTGGTCAAAGGATCAAAAACCTGGGGTCGGTATTGATCCTGTCGCTAGTCACGCATGTGGTTTGTGGGGTGTCCCTCTCTGCTCAGGGCCTGCATTTCCTCATTTGTACCAAGATGGGGTTGCATCAAGCCTGTGGTTTTTGAACTGTCTCCACAAAACCTGTAGATGGGTTTCCCGCCAAGACCCCTGGAGTCCTAATCTCCAGGACCCCACGCTTCATGTTACCGGAGTCACTCTACTTTTGTCTTTTCCGTAAGACAGCTTCTGAGAAAGACAATGCTTGAACAAAAGACTTCATTTCTAAAAGAAGCTTTATCCCTCTGGACTGAGAGGTCCCTAGAGTCCCTCCTCCACTTTACCTATCAGTGAGCACGAGGCCCAGTTTGGGGCTGTGAGGGACACGGGACTTCCCCTTGTGGGACAGTCACCATGTTGCCTCTCCCAGGACATCTGTAATTTGGCAAGGGACAGCTCTACCTCCCATGAGAGGCTTTCAGAGCACCTGCCAGGTGGCCGGGCCCATGCTCCCCGGGCAGCAAGCCCTCCTGCAGGACACGGGCACCCACATCACCCAGCACCACCCAGCGCCCATCAGTTCTGTCGCTCACAGTTTTCCACAAACCTTCCTCCTCTCCTAAGTGCTCGCTCCACTAAAACCCCCAGAAAACCTTGCCTAATTCTCAGGGACAGAGTGAACCCTACAAGGGCTTCCTGCCCCCTTTCTCCACCAAACATGTCTGTCTCCACACATTACTTTCTGTCAAGCCGTACAGCTGTCCGCAAGCAGCGGTGACCGCTGGACCACAGGTTGGCTGAAGCCACACTTGCGTGGATTCGACCAGCAAGGAAATGGTTCTTGGTGGTTTATTACTTACACGAACAGCAGAAGCAAGACTGTCTTGGTGTTAGCCTCCCACATTCCTAGTCTCATGGGATGACACCAAACTGGAGGAACAAGGGGACAGTCATGAGCCGAGGTCATTCCGTCACAGGAGAGCTGATTGTAAAATACACCTTAGTGGCTTTATAGCTGCCCCCTGTGCCTAAGAGCGGCCTGGGGATGTCCTAGTCCCACCAGAAGAGGGAAGCACATGACACACTGTCCTGGGCAGCCTCTCACGAGACAGGGAGCCTCCTTCGTGCCAGGCAGGGAGGTGGGTAAGAATGGCCTCAGGAGTAGCCCCTCCAAGGCCCCCTCACTTGCCATATTCCTGGAAGGATCACAGGCATTCTGCCAAGACTCAGATCAGACGGTGGTGAACCCTGCCTCCATGGTCTGCATGGGACGTGCGAGGGCCCTGTGGTGCAGTCCTTCCCCTTCTCTAAGAACAAGGGTCTGTCCTCTTGTCTAAACATGAGCTTATTCTGATCTCTCTGGATTTTACCACACCTCTCATTGGAAAACCCATTTCATCAATGGTCCCTTCCCTCTTCTGAATCTTCATCCCACCCACCCTGCTGGGTATATGGTGTGTAGCCACAGCACATAAACATGCTTCATATACTTATCTTAAAAAGACAATAAACCACTAAAAAACACACCTCTACATCTGCCCTAGGTCTTCATTCTGCTCTGGCCTCCTCCCTTCCCTCTCCCCAGACGTCCTCTCCCACATGCCAGCTGTTACCTTTATGTCACAAATTCCTCTATTTCCACCCCTTGACTTCCACCCCGTTCTCCCAGGTGCTTCCACAGAGCCAGTGGTCGACTGAGAATTTCCATCTGAATGTCAGAAGGGCCCCCCAATTTAGTGTGGCTGAGAAACAACAGTTTATCTTCCTCTCAAACCTGCTATTCCTCCTGTGTGCACCTCCAAGAACACACTTTCAGGAGCCAAAAATGTGCCAGAACAGCCTAGGCTTGGCTCTCTCTCATCCCTAATATCCAATATTGACTTGGGTACTAGGTCTTATTAACTCTTAAACATTTCTTCCCCTTTTAAAACATTTCCCTTTATTAGCACCATAGTTTTTGCATCAAGATATATAACCTCAATAGCAGGCTTCTTTTGAAAGCTGAGTACTTACTCTGCCAAAAACAAAACAAAACAAAAAAACCCAAAACCCTAAATATTTATTGTATGTAACCTGGGCCCACTTCCATGATTATCCCAGATATCTAAATGTAGGTAACTTTGTTTCTCCTGTTGTGTATTCAGAACCAAGGCACCAGGAAGATGGAACCAGATAAGAATTATTTTATAAAGAATTATTTTGTACAGAAAAGGATGACTAATGTTAGGCCAAATTCTAAAGGAGGGATGGGAGTAAATAAAGGATATTTTCTTCTAGAAACAATTTATAAAACATTCTAGCCCATAATTTTTTTTTTCCAAAATGGTTTTAGGAAGAGGTAAAATATCAACACAAGCTTTAAGACTGTGAGGGATTTCCCCTCCCAGCCATGATGTAGTAACCAGAAAAAAACTTCCCCTTCAGGTAGAAAATTGGACAAATATGTAAAAACAAAAACACTTTCCTAAAAAGACATTGGGCTCAGAGCTGTACTCTCTGAGAGAAGGGGAATAAGAGTGAACACTGCACCTTATGATTATTGAAATTTGTACTTGAGGCACTTTCTGGACTGTAATGCAGGGTCCGGCAGTCTTGTGCATTGAGGAGTGAGAGACCAGAGTTCCAGAAGGATGAGTGATCAGAGAGCCAGAGAGAAAGGAGCAACACAGAGAAAGAGCCACAAATCTCAAAGATGTCCCCATAGGCTTTTTGCTCCACTAAGCTGCTTGTGTGTGCAGTGAAGCTCCATGAGGTAGGCAGAAATTCTGGGGAATTATAAGCAGAACAATCCCCAGAATTCACACAGGGTTGGGGATATTTGAGTTCTGACCAGCCAAAGGGGATAGAACATCGGGGGAGTAAAGGCTCACTGAGATCTACCCTAACAAAGGTTATAAACAAGCCTCAAAATGATTTGGTGGATTCACAAGCAACTCGAATACTTGACAAAACAATCTTCATTGTTTAAAGGAAGAGAACACAATCCCAGCACTCAACAACATATACACAATGTCCAGCAACTGACCGAAAATTACTAAACATGTTAAGAAGCAGAGATACGTAGTCCGAAGCCAGGAGAAAAATAAGTCAATAGAATTAGGGAAATGAAAGAGATTATGGAATTAGAAGAGAAAGGCTTTTCAAGTAACTATCACAAGTATGCCCACACTGCTCAGGGATTTAAAAGAAAATATGAGAAGAGAGATCAAACAAATTAAAAAAAAAATACCATGAAATTTATTGCTACAAAAAATACAACATCCAAGAGGAAATTTTTACTTAATGGGATTATCAGTCAACACTTCAGAAATTTGATTAATAAACCTGAAGACATAGTCATAGAAATTATCCAGTTAAAGCCTCAAGGATAAAAAGACCCAAAGCAAATGAACAGAGCCTCAGAAACTTGAGTCCAATATCAATACATCTAGCATATGAGTATCAGAAGGAAAGCTGAGGGGAGAAAAAATAATATTTGAAGAAATAATGGTTGAGATTTTTTCCAAATTTATTATAAATTATAAACAATTTGTAAATTATAAATCCATAGATCAAAACAACAACAAATCCTGATCAGGAAAAATAAATATATAATGATATGTCCATCATTATACATTCACACAGAGTCTTATCACCTCCCTAACAATCCTCTGTGCTCCACTTGTTCATCCCTTCCTTCCCTCTACCTCTGACAACCACTCATCTTATTGTTGGCATCGTTTTGCCTTTTTCAGAATGTCACATAGTTGGAATCATACAGTATGTTTTTTTTTTTTTCAGATTACCTACTTTCACTTAGAAATATGCATTTTAGATTCCTCTGTGTCTTTTCATGGCTTGTTAGCTCATTTCCGTTTAGTGTTGAATAATATTCCATTATCTGGATGTACCACATTTATTTATCCATTCACCTCCTGAAGGACATCTTGG
>NW_027701482.1:0-344 GCF_054177405.1 Leptonychotes weddellii | reverse complement strand
CACTACAGATAAAGGGCTGGTATCCAAGATCTATAAAGAACTTCTCAAACTCAACACCCAAAAAACAAATAATCAAGTCAAAAAGTGGGCAGAAGATATGAAAAGACACTTCTCTGAAGAAGACATACAAATGGCTAACAGACACATGAAAAAATGTTCATCATCATTAGCCATCAGGGAAATCCAAATCAAAACCACACTGAGATACCACCTTACACCAGTTAGAATGGCCAAAATGGACAGGGAAAGAAACAACAAATGTTGGAGAGGTTGTGGAGAAAGGGGAACCCTCTTACACTGTTGGTGGGAATGTAAGTTGGTACAGCCACTTTGGAAAACAGTGT
>NW_027701481.1:0-344 GCF_054177405.1 Leptonychotes weddellii | reverse complement strand
GAGTTTTAACACAAGCAACAAAGTAAATCCATCCTACATAATAGGAAAGTGTGAAAAAAATTCAAATCTCATTAAATAGGGTATATATATATTGAATATATATACTTATACATATATGTGAATATATATATATATGAATGTAAAGAAATTGATACACTGAAGAGTCTAGATATGTTTAAAAATTATATTCTTACAGGGCGCCTGGGTGGCTCAGTTGGTTAAGCGACTGCCTTCGGCTCAGGTCATGATCCTGGAGTCCCTGGATCGAGTCCCGCATCGGGCTCCCTGCTCGGCAGGGAGTCTGCTTCTCCCTCTCCCCCTCCCCCTGCTTGTGTTCCCTCTCT
>NW_027701480.1:0-344 GCF_054177405.1 Leptonychotes weddellii | reverse complement strand
TCAGAGCACTCAGCACCCACCCAGGCCTCCCGGCGGGCCGCCTCAAGGAGTGCAGACAAGTCCTGGGCTATGCCCTCCAGTGGGGAGAAGAAGAACAGGGCTGCTGGGGGTTAAACCCCCCTCAGGCAGGGACTGATTTCCACATGGGAGGAGGGACATTCGCTGGCGGCCAGGCAGCCAGGGTACCACCAACCCGCTTCCTGTGAACTTGGGGTTCAGGGGGCATCACTGGCCGCGGCTGCCTGGCCTCCTCTGGCCAGATAGAAATGGAGGGGAGACCTGCACCCACCCAGGCTAAGGCAGGACAGGCCTTTGGCTCAAGGACCAGACAGCAGGCCCCCTCG
>NW_027701479.1:0-344 GCF_054177405.1 Leptonychotes weddellii | reverse complement strand
CATCCGTTCTTTTATATTTTGATGTACTTTCCCATTTGGGGTGATGGCTTTTCTTTGTCCTTTTTGCCTTATGATCAATGGCAGGTAGTTTTTAAAGATTAAGATGCAGTATTACCTTTGAGATTTGTGCTCATTTGTACTTAGGTAAATAGTGGCAGTTGACTCATTTTCAGAACCACATCGAGCTTTAAAAAAAAAATTCTCATCAAACTTTACTTTGGAAATGCGGTAAAACTTCAGTTACTTGAAGCAGAAGTGAATGGGACACATTCACTGAAATTCTTTAACTACCTGGAAAGTTAATACCTACAATAACTGTGAACCCAACCCTGCATTTTAAGGTT
>NW_027701478.1:0-344 GCF_054177405.1 Leptonychotes weddellii | reverse complement strand
CAACAGTGTAGGGAGGGTTCCCCTTTCTCCGCATCCCCGCCAACATTTGTCGTTTCCTGACTTGTTAATTTTAGCCATTCTGACTGGTGTGAGGTTCGGTATCTCACTGAGGTTTTGATTTGGATTTCCCTGATGCCGAGCAATGTTGAGCACTTTTTCATGTGTCTGATGGCCATTTGGATGTCTTCTTTGGAAAAATGTCTGTTCATGTCTTCTGCCCATTTCTTGATTGGATTATTTATTCTTTGGGTGTTGAATATTGGCTGGGTGATAGACATTGGGGAGAGTATGTGCTATGGTGAGCGCTGTGAATTGTGTGAGACTGTTGAATCACACAGACCTGT
>NW_027701477.1:0-344 GCF_054177405.1 Leptonychotes weddellii | reverse complement strand
TTTGTGGTCTGTCATGGCTCCCAGGGAATCATGGAAACCGTCTGACACTGAAAATTACGTAAAGAGCGAGTAAAATATTTCCCTCAATGGATCATCGTGAGGAGTAAAATAAAACAAGACAAAATCACAGGTGTGAAGTTCCCGAGCGGTGGCTGACAGATGGTGGGGATTGCAGCCTGCTCTGGGCGTCATTGACAGCCCTGGACTTGCAGTCGCTTCTCGGCAGCGTGTCCACGCCATCCGGGACCTGTGTCTTCAACCTGACCCTTGCCTGCTCGTCAAAATTTTCTTGTGATCCCGCCTGGCATACGTAGTATTAAAAATATATATATTCCTCTCAATAA
>NW_027701476.1:0-344 GCF_054177405.1 Leptonychotes weddellii | reverse complement strand
TGACGTGGATGGAACTAGAGGGTATTATGCTAAACGAAATAAGTCAATCAGAGAAAGACTATTATCATATGATCTCACTGATAGGAGGAATTTGAGAAACAAGACAGAGGATCATAGGAGAAGGGAGGGAAAAATGAAACAAGACGAAACCAGAGAGGGAGACAAACCATAAGAGACTCTTAATCTCAGGAAACAAACTGAGGGTTGCTGGAGTGGTGGGGGTGGGAGGGATGGGGTGGCTGGGTGATGGACATTGAGGAGGGTATGGGCTATGGTGAGCGCTGTGAATTGTGTAAGACTGATGAATCACAGACCTGTACCTCTGAAACAAATAATACATTATA
>NW_027701475.1:0-344 GCF_054177405.1 Leptonychotes weddellii | reverse complement strand
GGTTCCCCTTTCTCCTCATCCTCGCCAACATCTGTCATTTCCTGACTTGTTAATTTTAGCCATTTTGACTGGTGTGAGGTAGTATCTCATTGAGGTTTTGATTTGGATTTAGGAATGGGTAAATTCTTAAGATTGCCAATTCTACTTTTTTTTTTCCCTTTAAAAAACTTGGATAATTAATATATTCACAGGGATCAGATTTTTTAAATTATAAAATAATACTAGCAAAAAGTCTCCCTCCAACCCATCTGCCTGGTTCTACAACCATACCAGCAGCCCCACTGTACCCCACCCTGCAATGAAGAACCACTATTATAAATGTTCTGTTTATTCTTCCAGAGGTT
>NW_027701474.1:0-344 GCF_054177405.1 Leptonychotes weddellii | reverse complement strand
TGGGGAAGCAGAGGGGAAACTGAGGTGTGGACCCTGGCTTAGGACCGGAGTGATCCCTCAGCTGACCCTGAGCCTGTGCCCTGCGGTGGCCCAGCAAGGCCACCTACCGCTGACCAGAGGCTCCTTGCAAGAACAAGGGAGGCTTCTCGAACTTGTCACTGAGCTCTAAATAGAGCAACCCAACCTCGGCACCCCCCCCACACACACACCAAGACTTCTTGGACTGGACGACAGCACGCGGCTGGGCCGGGCCAGGCGGCCTGGGCAGGTGGGGAGGCCCCTGTGCCCCCATTGGTCTGAGGAGGGCTCCATGCCCTTTCTGAGCGGGGGCCCAGCCTGGGGGA
>NW_027701473.1:0-344 GCF_054177405.1 Leptonychotes weddellii | reverse complement strand
TGCTAGGTACGGGAGATGCAGCAGTAAATAACCCAGATAAAAATCATTGCCCAGGGCGCCTGGGTGGCTCAGTTGGTTAAGCGACTGCCTTCGGCTCAGGTCATGATCCTGGAGTCCCTGGATCGAGTCCCGCATCGGGCTCCCCGCTCGGCGGAGAGCCTGCTTCTCCCTCTGACCCTCCCCCCTCTCATGTGCTCTCCGTCTCTGTCATTCTCTCTGTCTCAAATAAATAAATAAAATCTTTAAAAAAAAAAAAAAATCATTGCCCAGATGATGGTCGAAATTTTGGTGGTTGACAATTCTCAGGGAAAAAAAAGCCCACGCAAGGCAGAGATGAATGAACC
>NW_027701472.1:0-6325 GCF_054177405.1 Leptonychotes weddellii | reverse complement strand
GGACTCGATCCAGGGACTCCAGGATCATGACCTGAGCCGAAGGCAGTCGCTCAACCAACTGAGCCACCCAGGCGCCCTAATTTTATTATTTTTTAAAGATTTTGTTAATTTATTTGACAGAGCGAGAGAAAGCACAAGCAGGGAGAGCAGGGAAGGGAGAAGCCGGCTCCCCGCTGAGCAGGGAGCCCGATGCGGGGCTGGATCCCAGGACCCTGGGATCGTGACCTGAGCCGAAGGCAGATGCTTAACGACTGAGACATCCAGGCGCTCCAGTTTTAGTTAATTTTAATTAAATTGAAGTATTAGTAGCCATATCTAGTCAGTGGCTGGCATTTGGGCAGTGCCATTTTATAATACTTCCTTTTAATTGACTTTATCTCAGAAGCCATAGGCAAAATTCAGTGGCCCTTGCAAGTCCTTTGCTGAGTGATTCTGAAGCTTGATACACTGAATTTATCCTGGGGGAAAGGTGGAAAGGCCATGCTCCGATTTGGCAGCTCCTCTTATGCCACGTGTATTCTCCCCACCCTCCTGTGGTGGCTGAGGGTGCTTCTAGCAGCATTGCAACTCTTGAGTCATCGGGCCTGGTCTTTGAGCCTCAGAACTGAGTGTCTGGTTAGTTGGATTCCCAGAAATGTCTGTCACGTCAGAGCAGCTGATTCTACCTGAATGAGCCTGTTGGCTGGTTTCTTACTGAGAGGTGAGAGAGTCTGAGAACTTGGTGCCAAAGGCCTTTAGAATCCTAAAACCCAGTGTCTCCCAGATGTGATACAGGTAATGTCATGGTGTGTGAGATGATTTTAGGTAGTACAATAGTATATCTTGATGTGCTATTTTAATTTCATTAGTTAAACTTACTTTAATGTGTACTCTTGAGTTAGTATTTGCATGGTATATCATTCTCTGTTTCCTTTGTCTTTTGTGATGCTACCTATACCCATTCAATGATACAGTCTGGGAAATGGCATGGGGAGAGTAGATCAGTTTTTTCCCCCCAATTTTTTATTGTGGTAAAATGCATGTAACAGATTTACCCTTTGAACCATTTTTTAAAAAGATTGATTTATTTATTTTAGAGGTGGGGAAGGGGCAGAGGGAGAGAGAGAATTCCAAGCAGACTCCCTGTTGGGTGCAGAACCTGACATGGGACTCAGTCTCAAGACCCTGAGATCATGACCTGAGCTGAAATCAGAGTCAGACGTTTAATGACTGAGCCCACCAGGCGCCCCTTAACCATCTTTAAATGAATGTTTGGTGTATTAAATACATTCATAATAACTCTTTTCATCTTGTAAACCTGAAATGCTATACCTATTAAACAGTAATTCCCCATTTCCCCCATCCACCTCCCTCAGCCTCTGGTTTAACATCCCAAAGATATAACACTCTAATTTGAATTTATACTAGTTTAGCTTAAATAACAACTACAAAAACTCTGCTCTGTTACAGCTTCATCCCCCTCCTTTCAGTTGCCGATATAACAGAATTACATCTTTGTACATTGTGTGCCCCAAAACATAACTCAAAAATATTTTAAATTATCTTAAATTATGTAGAAGGCAAAAAGAAGAGTTACAAGCTGCTATTACAATGATACTAGCTTTTATAATTGCTCACGTGCGGGGCGCCCAGGTGGCTCAGATGGTTAAGCGTCTGCCTTCGGCTCGGGTCATGGTCCCAGGGTCCTGGGATCAAGTCCCGCGTTGGGCTCCCTGCTCAGCAGGAAGCCTGCTTCTCCTTCTCCCTCTGCTGCTCCCCCTGCTTGTACTCTCTCACTCTCTCTGTTGAATAAATAAATAAAATCTTAAAAAAACATACAGCTTCAATTTACTGTCTAGTATCCTTTCATTTCATACTGCACAACACTGTTGAGTGTTGCTTCCAGGGTAGGTCTAGTGGTAACAAACTCCCTCAGCTTTTGTTTACCTGGAAATGTCTTAATTTTTTCTTCAGTTTCGAACAATAGTTTTTTCTGGAAGTAGGATTCTTGCTTGAGTGTTCTTTTTCTTTTAGCACTTGGAGTATTTTGGCCCACTGCCTTCTGGCCTTCAAAGTTTCTGATTAGAAATCTGCTGGTAATCTTTTTTTTTTTTTTTTTTTTTAAAGATTTTTATTTATTTGACAGAGAGAGAGAGAGAGCGAGAGCAGGAACACAAGCAGGGGGAGTGGGAGAGGGAGAAGCAGGCTTCCTGTCAAGCAGGGAGCCCGATGTGGGACTCGATCCCAGGACCCTGGGATCATGACCTGAGCCGAAGGCAGACGCTTAACGACTGAGCCACCCAGGCACCCTAGAAATCTGCTGGTAATCTTAATGAGGATCCCTTGATACAACAGATTACTTCCCACTTGCTTCTTTCAAGATTCTGTCATTGTCTTCTAAAAGTTTGATTATAATGTGTCTGTGTGGGTCTCTTTGAGTTCATCTTGGAGTTCATTGAGCTTCTTGGATGTTTGTTTTCAAGTCTTCCATCAAATTTGGGACGTTTTCAGCCTTTTCTTCTTCAGTTATTTTCTCTCCCCCACCCTTCCCTCTTTTTCCTTCTGGGGCTCCCAAAATGCCTGTGTTGGTCCACTTCATAGTGTTGCACAGATCCCTTAGGTTCTGTTTACTTTTCTTCAATCTTTTTTGTTTCTGTTCCTCAGATTCAATAATTTCCATTGTCCTGTCTTGAAGTTTGCGGATTCTTTCTTTTGCCTTGAACGGGCCATACTTTTTCTGGTTCTTTGTATACGTTGTAATTTTTCGTTGAAAACTGGACATTCTTTGGGTCATTACAGAAATCAGATTCTCTTCCTTCCCCAGGATTTGCTGTTTTTTGGTGTTGTTTTGTTTGTTTATTTGTTTGCTTATTCATTTTTGTATTGTTGTAGGCTGTCCCTGTGCCAAGGATCAGTGTGAGGTATAAACTCAAGGTCTTTCAGATCTGTTCTGAGCCTGCCCTTTCCCTAGGCACACACAGTTACTTTCTGATTTTCCCTGTATATGAAGTTGTTTTAGAATGTTCTAGCCTTTAGTATCTGCGATTTAGGAAAGAAGGGGAAAATGAAGAGTGGCAAAAAAAGGACCCTGGCCTTTTAAATCTTCCCATAGTCACTTGAGCTGTAGTGAGGGGCTTGTGGCACGGGGGAAAGTGCAGCAGTGGCCACTGCTCTTTCCCTGCACCTCTCATCAGAAGCAGCAACAGTGGGGCGCCTGGGTGGCTCAGTTGGTTAAGCGACTGCCTTCGGCTCAGGTCATGATCCTGGAGTCCCGGGATCGAATCCCGCATCGGGCTCCCTCTGACCCTCCCCCCTCTCATGTGCTCTCTCTCTCTCATTCTGTCTCAAATAAATAAATAAAATCTTTAAAAAAAAAAAAAAAAGCAGCAACAGTGATTAGGGCACAGGCCTTTGGGAGGACAGGTTCCTTTTTTGCCCTCTCTGGCTTCGGGAAGCTGTATGCAGGCTGCTTCGGGAACATGTGCACAGCTGTCTACAAATGGAATTGGAGGATAGTATACTAAAATTGACCAAACTAACTTTAGTTTACCTTCCAAGCCTTACCCTGAAAGTTGCAGGCCTTTCAGAGGCTCTAGAATTCCAAAATAGTTACATCAGACAGACTCTATCTATCAGGGCAGTTATTATCTAGATGGAGAGACAGATTCCTGGTGCCTTCTACTTTGCCACTTTTCCAGAATCTTCTCTGTTCTTTTTCCTTTTTTTTTTTTTTTTAAATTAAGACTTTATATTTTTAGACCACTTTTACGTTAACAGCAAAATTAAGGGGAAGATAGAGATTTCCCATATACCCCCTCCCCATCAGATGCACAGCCTCCCCCTTTATCAACATCCCCCATCAGATTGGTAAATATGTTACAATCAGTGAACCTCCATTGACATATCATTATTACCCAAAGTCCATGGTTTACATTGTGGTTCATTCTTAGAATTGCACATTCTGTGGATATAATAACATGTATCTACTGTTGTAGTATCATATGGAGTGTTTTCACTGACCTGGAAATCCTCTGTGTTCTACCTATTAATCCCTCCCTCCCACACACAACCTCTGGTAACCACTGATCTTTTTACTGTCTCCATAGTTCGCCTTCTTCAGGATGTCATGTAGTTGGAATCATACAGTATGTAGTCTTTTTCAGATTGTCGTCTTTCACTTAGTAATATGCATTTTAAACTTCCTCCGTGTCTTTTTATGGTTTCATAGCTCATTTCTTTTTAACACTAAATAATAATCCATTGTCTGAAGGTACTGTAGTTTGTGTGTCCATTATCCACTAAAGGACATCTTGGTTGCTTCCAAGTTTGGGTAGTTATCAAAAAAAACCTAGTTTAAACATTTGTGTGCAGGGTTTATTGTCAATGTAAGTTTTCAGCTCCTTTGGGTAAATACCAAGGAGTGCAGTTGCTGGATCACATGGTAAGAGTATGTCTAGTTTTGTAAGAGACCACCGGATGGCTATATCATTTTGCATGCCCCCATCAGTGAATTAGAGTTTCTGTTGGCTTCAGTCCTCACCAGCATTTGGTGATGTTAGTGTTCTGGATTTTGGCCATTCTTATAGGTGTATAATGGTATCTTGTTTTGTTGTTGTTTCTAAGATTTTATTTATTTGCCAGAGAGAGAGCTCGCCTTTGCGTGCAAGCAGGGGGAGGGGCAGGCAGAGGGAGAAGCAGGCTTCCTGCTGAGCAAGGAGCCTGACATGGGACTCTATCCCAGGAGCCTGGGATCATGACCTGAGCTGAAGGCAGAGGCTTAACCAACTGAGCCACCCAGGCATCCCAGTGGTATCTTGTTTTAATTTGCATTTTCCTAATAACATAAAATGCCAAGCATCTTTTCACATGCTTCTTTGCCATCTGTATATCTTTTTTTTTTTTTTTAAGATTTTATTTATTTGAGAGAGAGAGCACGAGCGTGTGGGGAGGGGCAGAGGGACAGGCAGACTCCCCACTGAGTGGGAAGCCCCATGTGGGGCTGGATCCCAGGACCCTGAGATCATGACCTAAGCTGAAGTCGGATGTTTAACCAGCTGAGCCCCCCAGGTGCCCCTGTGTATCTTCTTTGATGAAGTGTTCATTTAGGTCTTTTGGTCATTTTTTAATTGAGTTGTTTGTTTTCCTATTGTTTCAAGAATTTGTTGTATATTTTGATAACAGCCTTTATCCTGTGTCTTTCATAAATATTTTCACCTAGCCTGTGGTTTGTTTTCTCATTTTCTTTTTTTTTTTTTAAGATTTTATTTATTTGAGAGAGAATGAGAAAGAGAGCACATGAGGTGGGGGAGGGTCTGAGGGAGAAGCAGACTCCCTGCCGAGCAGGGAGTCCAATGCAGGACTCGATCCCGGGACTCCAGGATCATGACCTGAGCCGAAGGCAGTCGCTTAACCAACTGAGCCACCCAGGCGCCCTGTTTTCTCATTTTCTTGGTGTCGTGTTTCACAGAGCAGATGTTTTTAATTTTAATGAAGTCCACTTTATCAGTTATTTCTTTCATGGATTGTGCCTTTGGTATTGTAGCTGAAAAGTCATCACCAAACTTAAGATCATCTAGGTGTTCTCTTGAATTATCTTCTAGGAGTTTTTATAGTTTTGCATTTTACATTTAGGTCTAGTTGTCTAGACAGTTGTTTTCTAGGTCATAGAGAGGCAGATTCCTGATTCTTCCCGCCATTTTCCCTGATTCCTCTCTGTTCATTTTTTTCCTTTCCCTCCCCACCCCCCCTTTTTTTTTTAAAGATTTTATTTATTTATTTGACAGACACAGCGAGAGAGGGAACACAAGCAGGGGAAGTGGGAGAGGGAGAGAGAGAAGCAGGCTTCCCGCTGAGCAGGGAGCCCGATGCGGGGCTCGATCCCAGGACCCTGGGATCATGACCTGAGCCAAAGGCAGACACTTAACCAACTGAGCCATCCAGGCGCCCCCCCGCCTTTGTTCAAACAATTTCCGCTGATCTATCTATAAATTCACAGACTCTTTTGTCTGTCATCTCCATTTTGTTAATAAGCCCAGCCAGTGAATTTTTTTATTTCATATGTTATGTTTTTTAGTTCTAAAATTTCCATTTGTTTATTATTTATAATTTCTGACTCTTGAGAAATTATATTATTCCACTCATTTCAAGAATATTGTTATAGTAGCTACTTTAATGTCTTTGATAATTCCAACATATGGGTTATTGTAGGTTTGGTATCTGTTGATTATCTTTTCCCTTGAGAATGAGTTGTATTTTCTTTCTTTCCATTGAGGTAATTTTAAATTGTATCTTGGACCCTTTGAATATTATATTGTTTAGACTCTGGATCCTGTTTTTTTTTTTTTTT
>NW_027701471.1:0-344 GCF_054177405.1 Leptonychotes weddellii | reverse complement strand
GCAGGCTCAGAGGAGAGTGGTCTCCAAAGGTCTGAGCCCCGAGCACAAACAAAGGGGGCAATTTATACACTTCTACTTCCGCATATTTGGCACTTTTGGCGCATGCACGAAGCAGGGCAGGGAGAAGGACCCGGATTGGTGCGCGCGCGGGAAGCAGGGCAGGGAGAAGAACCCGGAAGAGCCCCGGGCAGGGACTGGGACTCTCCCGCTGGCTCGGTCGGCCATCTTAGGACACAGATTTTCCTTATCACAATAAGAGACAAAGAGACCATCCACTATCAAGGCCAGGAATGAAACAATACCAATGTAATGACGTCCATCAGTGTTTGCTCGGCAGGAGGCAG
>NW_027701470.1:0-344 GCF_054177405.1 Leptonychotes weddellii | reverse complement strand
TAATTCCCTTTCCTTTCCTCCTCTTTGGATTGTCCTTAAGCTCCGTGTATCTCCTTGCTTCTTAAATTTTGGTGTGTCCTTGGGGCGCCTGGATGGCTTGGTGGGTTAAGTGGGGACTCTTGGTTTTGGCTCAGGTCATGATCTCAGGGTTGTGGGATGGAGCCCTACCTTGGGCTCTGCACTCGGCACAGGGTCTACCTGAGATTCTCTCTCTCTCCCTCTGTTCCTTTGTCCTGCTCTCTAATAAACCTTTTTTTTTTTTTTTTTTTTGACAGATTGCATAAGTAGGCAGAGCAGCAGGCAGAGGGAGAGGGAGAAGCAGGCTCTCCACCCAGCAGGGAGCC
>NW_027701469.1:0-344 GCF_054177405.1 Leptonychotes weddellii | reverse complement strand
CTTCTATCAAGCTTGCACGTTGAGCTGGGTGGTCCTGTGATGCACAGTGAGTGCAGCTGGGACTCCTGAAAATGTTCAATGATGGGCATGGAGATATTTGTAACCCATTGATATTTAGGTACAGAAACAAGCAAGTGCAAGTGACACTGTCTTTTGTGCTTGTTAGTACAGTTGATTTCCTTTTTTTTTTTAAATGTCAGAGAGTGAATAGGTAAGCACAGAATCATGTGTGCAGAGAGGCTCCCTGGGAGAAACTGCTCTATGGAAAGGAAGCCCCAGACACTGACAGGAAACCTGCAGATTTCCTCCATATGCATCTGCCTGTGGTGTTTGAAGACAGAATT
>NW_027701468.1:0-344 GCF_054177405.1 Leptonychotes weddellii | reverse complement strand
TCCAAGTATATCTTGTCATTGAGTGAAAATGTGAAATAGAAGATGATGCTCAACAGAATTCTATCATTACAGGGGAACGTTTGTTCAGTCAGTATATAAAAATGCAGAGGGGGCACCTGGGTGGCTCAGTCAGTTAAGCATCTGCCTTTGGCTCAGGTCATGATCCTGGGGTCCTGGGATGGAGCCCCACGTCGGGCTCGCTGCTCAGCAGGGAGTCTGCCTCTCTCTCTCGGCTCCTCCTCCCTCTCAAATAATAAAAATCTTTAAAAAACATAATAAAGCAATAAAAATGCACACATAGAGGCACCTGGGTAGCTCAGTTGGTTGAGCATCCAACTCCTGAT
>NW_027701467.1:0-344 GCF_054177405.1 Leptonychotes weddellii | reverse complement strand
TAAAGGGTAAAACTATGCCACTTGATTTAATCTTCTCCTCTTTGATGTTAGAGTGAAATAAACACGACTTTTCTGTATTAACCAAAGAATTACTTCTGCAGGGCCCTGCCCAGAGGCCCACATCAACTCTTCATTCTGAACCTCATAAGCAATTTTGAAGCTAAATTCATAAAATAACAGAATGAAAGAACTTTCTAAAAACCATAAAATGGTGATTGTTATGATAAAGTTTGCCTGGGCAAGAGGTTTAACTTCTTTTAAATTGCTAAGGACTTTCCTGCTGTCATTTCACTTATTTTGGTCATCAGTTCCTTCTTGATGAAGCTTGTCCCCAATTCGTAACT
>NW_027701466.1:0-344 GCF_054177405.1 Leptonychotes weddellii | reverse complement strand
GTTGCCCTGACCCCCTGTGGCGGGGGATGGGCTCAGCGGGAATCAGTCTTTGGGGCTTTTGTTCTCTGGCGGCTTTCCCTGGTGGCTTTCCATGTCTATTCCGCGACTCAGAGCAGAAGAGACCGTTTCCAACCCTTTGCCTCAGAGCAGAGAGACCTCAGTCTGTTCTTCAGTGAGCTCTCCAGGCCACACCATCTCTGTTTCTGTCTGTGCTGCTATAAACTGCAGTGGCCTGGGTTGTGTGCCCCTCGGCAGTGCTCCCAGTCCTGCCTCCAGGTCGGGGCATGTCTCTGCCCTTTGTGCCTCTAAAACCGCCAGCCGCTCCCAGTTCGCACGCGCGTCTC
>NW_027701465.1:0-344 GCF_054177405.1 Leptonychotes weddellii | reverse complement strand
TTTAGTTGAAATTTCTTGAGGAATATGAGTATTCATCCTAAATTTTATGTGGGAGAATAAAAGTATACAACTTGGACAGTTAATTTTATAAAGGAAAAATAAGGGGAGCATCCATATTTGAAAGACACTGCAAAGCTAGAGTAATAAAAATATTATGATAATAGCTCAAGGACATTTAAATAGTCCGTTGGAAAAGAGATCTCAAATATAGACATGTGTATACAGGAATTTGATAAATCATAATATTGTCACCCCAAAGCAATGAGGAAGTGACAGCTTAGTAGATCATGTTAGGAAAATGTCTTTTTGTATGGACAAAAGGTAAAATTAGATCCTTGTGATCC
>NW_027701464.1:0-344 GCF_054177405.1 Leptonychotes weddellii | reverse complement strand
TATATCCCCACCCCCCACCCCCCCCCAAAAAAAAGAAAAGAAAACAACACCACCAGTAACAATTTAACACTTGTTAAGTGGAAGAAACAAAGGCAGGGACAAAATAGAGTCAGAAGGAGAAAAAAAAGCCTTTTTTTTTTTTTTTAAAGATTTTATTTATTTATTTATTTGACAGAGAGAGATATAGCGAGAGCAGGAACACAAGCAGGGGGAGTGGGAGAGGGAGAAGCAGGCTTCCTGCAGAGCAGGGAGCCCGATGTGGGACTTGATCCCAGGACCCTGGGATCATGACCTGAGCCGAAGGCAGACGCTTAACGACTGAGCCACCCAGGCGCCCTTTTTTT
>NW_027701463.1:0-344 GCF_054177405.1 Leptonychotes weddellii | reverse complement strand
TTTTTTTTTTTTTTTTAAAGATTTTATTTATTTGAGAGAGAGCGAGAGCATGAGCGCACAAGCAGGCGGAGGGGCAGAGGGAGAGGGAAAAACGGACTCCCCACTGAGCCGGGACCCCATCTAGGGGCTCCATCCCAGGACCCTGAGATCACAACCCCAGTTGAAGTCAGACGCTTAAGGGACTGAGACACCCAGATGCCCCTTCCTTTTTAAGGCTGAGTATCATTCCCCTGGATGACCAGACCACACTCTGTTTATCTATTGCACCGCTGAGGGGCACTTCGGTTGTTTCCGTGCTTGGGTGTTTTGGAAGCTCCCAGGGGTTCCCCGCCTGCAGCTGTGAT
>NW_027701462.1:0-344 GCF_054177405.1 Leptonychotes weddellii | reverse complement strand
TAGCTCTTTTTTTGAAAACTTGGGTGGCTCTAAAAAGAGCCTTTGGTCTTTGGCTTATCAGTGTTTTATTTACTTTTGGCTTTGTGGCTTTCAGTTTTCTTTGGTAAGAGAACGGCCTGGATGTTGGGCAGAACGCCGCCCTGGGCGATGGTGACTTTGCCCAACAGCTTGTTCAGCTCCTCGTCGTTGCGGATGGCCAACTGGAGGTGGCGGGGGATGATGCGCGTCTTCTTGTTGTCTCGGGCCGCGTTCCCCGCCAGCTCCAGGATTTCCGCCGTCAGGTACTCCAGCACCGCGGCCATGTACACCGGCGCGCCGGCCCCCACCCGCTCGGCGTAGTTGCC
>NW_027701461.1:0-6325 GCF_054177405.1 Leptonychotes weddellii | reverse complement strand
TGTATTTATTCTTTCTACCCATATTCTCCCTCTCCTAATTGATCCTATATTTTTTTCATTATTTTCAGCATTCATATTTAATCCCCACTACACTCCACTATTGTTCACTTTATCATCTAAAGTTATTTTAGTGGGAAGTGATAGAAATTTAACTGAAAATAACATATAGAAAAGTGACTTCATTGGTTCCTGTAACTAACACATCCCTCTATGGAAGTGTCTTCAGATGGAGATTTATGCTGGGGCTCTAACTAGCAACATACCAGAGGGTATTAGGTGGGTGGGGGTGGGGGGGTGGCAGGCAGAGAATTATGTCTCCTCATCAGGGAGAAACAGTTTATCACTTACATTGTTTAGAATCATTGGCATGTAATAACAAAAAGCACAACTTGGTTTATTTTCTTTTAGGGATTCTTTTCTTCTGGATGTAATTTGCTTTTATTAATTATGTAAATATTTATGTGGATTTAAAGTACAGTATAAAATAAGGTGCATTCAGAGAAGTGGAGTTTCCATCCTTGTCCTGAATACCCTATTCCATCTGTCTCTCTTTAAGTAACCATTGTTTTTAAAAAACACAAGTGGGTATATATATTTAACACCCACATATATACACGTAGACTATATAGATACAGAGAGATATTATAGACTCTTTCATCTTTCCTACAACAAAACATGTATGCTATGAGCACTCCTCTGTATCTTTTTTGTTTTGATTTGTTTTTACGTTATCTTCTGGTGATGTTACCGTATCAGTTAATAGAGAGATCCTCATTCCTTTTGTTTTTGTTGTTGTTGTTTTTTAAAGATTTTTATTTATTTTTTAGAGAGCGAGCGAGAGAGAAACAGCATGAGAGGGGAGAGGGTCAGAGGGGGAAGCAGGCTCCCTGCTGAGCCGGGAGCCCGATGTGGGACTCGATCCCACGACCCTGGGATCATGACCTGAGCCGAAGGCAGACGCTTAACCATCTGAGCCACCCAGGCGCCCTCCTCATTCCTTTTGTACAATTGTATTCATCGTACTTTTTTATGCAATGCTAACTTACAAACTAGGTCACTTTCTTTTAATTAAACAAAATTTAATTAATTAAAATTTGATTATTATTTAAGGAGACCTTTAAATATTATGGTAATATATATAAATATATTCCTTGAGCCCCACAACTCCCTCCCCGTGAGTTCATATTTGGGGACTATATTTACTCAACTGTGCTCAATATTAAGATTTTTTAAAGCACTTCCCTCTTATGGAATTTCCAAACTAAACTCTAGAGTATAAAATAATCTAGGAAAGTCTTCCTTTTCACCTACCAGCAAATATTTTCCCTATTAATTAGTGTTACCATCTCTGTCCAAAAGAAATTACACCATGGTTTTCTTTTCTAAATCAAAAACTCTATCGAAGGATATATTTAGTTATTTGACAACTTCTGATTTTGTTTAAGAATCCTGATTAATTAATGTCCAACATCATGGTTCCTTTTTCTATAAAATCATGTGTGGTTCTCTGCTCGTGTTGTTACCCTCTGCCTAGGACAGTCCCCTCCCACTGGTTAATTCACCCTTTAACACTTAACTCTTGTTCTCCTTCTCTGAATAACGTACCCTGATACACTCCCCTCCCAGATAGAATGAAGGGCTTCTCCTTTACTCTCAAAAACCATGGTGCATAGGTCAGTCTTGGCACTTACCACATGGACTTCCTCATTTGTCTGCTTCCCTCCTGTCTGATTGGAGGCTACACCTTTCAGTACCTTCAACAACTGAGCACAGTACCCGGCATGGGGTGAATTAAAAAGTTGTTGTACATATGGATTATTAATTGTGTCACATTCATTTTTATGCTCCGATATGCCTAACAAACATGTAAACAGAGATGCGCTATCAGGCATCTTTCCTGAACTGAAAGGTTTAAACCCTAAAAGAGACATTAGCATCTATTTAGTTTCACTTAGCATGGAAACTCTGTTTTTACTTAATGTTATGAAAAAAAAAAAAAGACCTTACCAAAATTGTTCAGTTATAGAAAATGGATATGGAACAGACCCTTTGGGTTTGGAAATACAACAGTAATACCACATTACCTACAGATAATAAGATTTTGTTTATCTTTTTCATAGCTTGCAGTTAAAGTGTTCTTTCTAGGTCATTCTGGCATGAATTCTGAAGCGTTCTCGCTCGTTGAGTTGAATAGAATGTAGAACTTTCCCTCTGATTATAGGAACAAAAATTTTTCTAAAAAAACAAAAACAAAAAGCCAGTTAAGCGATTATAGAAGGGTGTCTATGCTCTCATATATTTAGAAAGAACATTAAGAAAGTAAATATAAATTGTTCTTGGTAGATTGAATTCTTCTGGATTTTGGACATTTTAAATGTGATTTTCCTTGATCATTTTAACAAGATTTTCTTTTTTTTTCTGCCTAAGTATTATATTACCGACTCTGAAATACCCTCATGAAATTTATAAAATTCTTGCATTAATTACTTGAACTTCAGAAAATAACATCTGGTCTATAAACTATGAATAGTAGAAACATATTGTCAAGATCAGCGTGTAGTCTTTTTCTATTTTAAAATTGGATTGAATATGAATATGCTATATAAGAAAGCATAATATGCATGTAATAACTTTGTGGTAAAAGTGAGCTATGTATTTCCTTCTAGAAGGATATAGGTAAAGTCATTTGCCAAAAAAATAACAAAGACAACATTTTTTCCCCCATAAGATTACTATATCACTTTGGCTTAGACCTAAACCCTCTTCATAAATTCTCTATTGAAAATGACCTATCAAAATATTAATTATTTGATATTGAGAAAAGTCAGTCTATTGAATCTGGTGTTTTCTTTTTTAAAGATTTTTATTTATTTATTTGACAAAGAGAGACACAGTGAGAGAGGGAACACAAGCAGGGGGAGTGGGAGAGAGAAAAGCAGGCTCCCTGCAGAGCAGGGAGCCTGACGCGGGGCTCGATCCCAGGACCCTGGGATCATGACCTGAGCCGAAGGCAGACGCTTGACGACTGAGCCACCCAGGAGCCCCGAATCTGGTGTTTTCTTATACTTTATAGATAATAAAAGAGTAATCCTAACTTTTCACCTTAAATGAAATATTAACATCAGCAA
Organism: Leptonychotes weddellii; assembly: GCF_054177405.1. Classification (NCBI taxonomy): domain Eukaryota; kingdom Metazoa; phylum Chordata; class Mammalia; order Carnivora; family Phocidae; genus Leptonychotes; species Leptonychotes weddellii. Next base: position 3,197 of record NW_027701461.1, on the reverse strand, counting down.
TACATTTTGTTGTTTGCTTCTTTCTGAGACTGTTCCTAAGTTGTAGAGATGATTTACTTTCAGGAAACCCAAAAGAGATGATATATCACTATAGTTACATTAGTTACATTTTTATAATATTCATGTAAAACCAATATTACTCCAATTACTACATATAATATTTTAATATGCTGCTCTTTGCTGGAATGGTTCAGATTTTCTTATAAATATGCTGAATATCTTCTGGTTGTCCCTCCATACCCACTCTCTACCCAGTTCTACCTGCTTTCTGCCTCCAAGAGTCCCAGTATACAAATTAAATCAGTGGGTTTGCTTTCTGATCTCTGGTCGACCTTGTCTGATGGGAGCCATCTGAAGGAAATGATGGTGGAAGGAAACTGAGGTATGGCTCTTAATTCCTCTGTTTTTCTCCCTGCCAGTGTTGATAGGCTGACTTGCTCTGTCTAGGAAGGATGACCCTTCCTCTCAGGTAGCCCTCTCAGTACAGGGATGTCTCCAGATTTTAGGTAAAAATGTCTCTTATTTGCCCCTTCAGGCTTAGACCAGAAACCACTTCCTGTTACTAGCCTCAGCTGTTACAAGATCCTTCGTCACTTTTCCTAAACCCTGCCTACAGCTCTGTAAATTCTCCTCTATTTAAACTCTTCTCAAAATGCCCAATTCGAATGAGCTGTCTGTTTCCAGACAGAACTCAGACTGGTATATCCACTACCCTCGCATATCATCCATTGAGATTCAGGCCCTTAATTTCTGTGGATATTTATTAGTGTTCACACACATGGTATCTGAATAGAGTATCAATAGAAAAATAATAAATAATAGAATAAAATAGACTATCTGAATATTCATGGCACAAGTACAAATGAGAAATAGCCATACAAGATGGACTATCCGCTCATAGGCTTTGTCATCTATAAACTTTATTCAGAAGCAGAGTATCTCATTCAGAGTCACATTCCTCATTTTTAGAACACAATTATAATTAGCTTGTCTCTGGGTTTGCCCTACCTAAGACATTTTATAAACTACAAATTGGAATGCAAGAGCTTAAAAGCACACTAACAGCAAAATTCAGCGACAGATGACAGCCAAACACCAAGAAAGGTGACAGAACATATAAATAGAAAATACAAGCCTTAAAAAACATAGCTGTCTAGAGCAAAAGGAAAAGGAAACCTTTCTAGACACCCTGATAGACACTGGAAGCATCATTGCCCTCTAACCCAAAGGATGAACTCATGTCCGTATTGATGATCCCAGGCTACATTGTACAGTGCCTAAGAACACAGGCATACAATATATGTTAGAAAAAAACATGATGGCTTGTTAAACTTTTTCTCTAAATAGAACTATTTCATTTTCTGGGGAATGATAAATTTACATCCGAATTTACAAGACACATATGCATCCCTCACATAAAGACTGAATATTGTGAACTTAAATTCTATGCTATTTTCATTTATTCTTTGGTTTACAACTTCTATCTATGTACTGATTCTATCTACTTCTACCTTAATTTTTGACCATTTCAGTATATCTAAGTGTGATCTTTCCAACTCTTTGGTTTCTCAGTTTCTTAACCTATTCTTCAATAACCATGTCCTCCGTCCTCCATGTGTTAGAATTTGCAGTTACCATTATGTACAAACGTCATTATTTCTATTTCATAAATTAATGTTTCGTGACCATCGTCTCTTATTTTTCCAGCTCATTTAATCTATAACAGCAATTCTAATGAAGCTAAATTCCAAGACCAGTCATTATAATCTCTCCCTGGAATACGTGCCCCTCCTTTTCTTTCTTCTCAGTGTGGTAGGCTGAATAATGGCTCCACAAAAGAGATCCATCTCCTGATCCCTGAACCTGTGAATAGTACTTCAAATGACATAAACAAACAAACCGACTTTGCAGATGTGATTAAATTAAGAATCTTGAGAGGAAGAGATTATTCTGAATTTTCTATGTGGATCCTAAATGCAATCACATGTATCTCTATAAGAGGGAGGCAGAGAGAGATTTGACACATCCAAGAGGAAAAGGCAATGTGACCACATGGCCGAGTTTGGAGTGATGCAGCCACAACGAGCCCAAGAATGCTGGCAGCCACCAAAAGCTGGAAGAGGCAAGAAATGGATTTGCCTCTAGAAAAAGTATGCCACACTGATTTCAGCTCAATGATACTGACTCGGAGTTAGAACAGAGAATAGATGTCCTGTTTTTCACATCACCATGTTGGTGGTAATTTGGTTGAAACTACAATCTTGGTTAAAACTAACCTCTGTTTATTCCACATCTACATCCATGTAACTGAATGTGATTGGGCAAAAATCACAACCAAGTTGACTAGTGACACGTTAAATTCACACACATTCAGATCCTGTCCACAATTATCAAGAAGGTCCTCGGTTTTTCCAACAATTATGTTCTACTTGCCAGTCTATCCAAACAGCTAGATGACTTGCATGCCTTCTGAGTCCTCAGTCTTCAGTACTGCCACTCCATCTGTGCTCCCAGCTGATAATCTTACTTCATTTAAAAAATTCAAATTAGAAGAAAGTTTCGGGGCGCCTGGGTGGCTCAGTCGGTTGGGCGACTGCCTTCGGCTCGGTCATGATCCTGGAGTCCCGGGATCAAGTCCCGCATTGGGCTCCCTGCTCCTTGGGAGCCTGCTTCTCCCTCTGCCTCTCTCTCTCTGTCTCTCATGAATAAATAAATAAAATCTTAAAAAAAAAAAAAAAAAAGGGCGCCTGGGTGGCTCAGTCGGTTAAGCGACTGCCTTCGGCTCAGGTCATGATCCCGGAGTCCCGGGATCGAGTCCCGCATCGGGCTCCCTGCTCCGCGGAGAGTCTGCTTTGTCCTCTGACCCTCCTCCCTCTCATGCTCTCTCTCATTCTCACTGTCTCAAATAAATAAATAAAATCTTAAAAAAAAAAGAAAATTTGAAAAGAAGAAAGTTTCTACAGAATCTTAGTATGGCATTTTAGTGTAAATCCTGACAGGTTTTCTTTTTCTTTTTTGAAAGGCAAGTACCTGGCTTAAGTTTTGATTGTGGAGGCATCCCTTTCAAAGAGACCTCTACTTCAAAGACTTTGATCTCAAATAAATGCATTGCTAGCCATGTAACTAGATAAAAAGCCACGTCACCTTCCTGCCCTGAGGCTCCCTTGATTTAGAAATCTTTTTTTTTTTTTTTTTTT
>NW_027701460.1:0-344 GCF_054177405.1 Leptonychotes weddellii | reverse complement strand
TACAACCCTATCAAAATCTTTGACCTTAATCAAGCTGAGTCAGTTTGTAGTTAGAGTAACTTGATTTTTTTTGAAAGACAATAAACTGTGTTGACATATTTTAAAACACGTTAGTCATCCTTATTTTTTAAATTAATAGATTTTATTTTTAGAAAAATTTTAAGTTTTCAGGAAGTTGAGCAGACAGTACAGAGAGCTAAGATATATTTTCTCTTGCTCCCCACTCAGTTTACCCTATAATTAAAATCTTTCATTAGTGTAATATTTGTAACAGTTGGTGAATTCATATTGATATATTATTACTAACTAAAGTCCATAGCTTACATTAGCAACTACTCTTCCTG
>NW_027701459.1:0-344 GCF_054177405.1 Leptonychotes weddellii | reverse complement strand
TCTGTCTCTCTCTCTTTCTGTCTCTCATGAATAAATAAATAAAATCTTTAAAAAAAAAAAAAAAAAACCACAATTAGCAAAGTGCATCCAATTTACCGTTTATGCTCATTGGGAACAAACTTCAGCTACACAAAGTACCTCCATTAAAAAAACAAAAACAACAACAACAACAACAACAAAATCCTAGTTAATATTGAAAAGAAAAATATAATTTTGGCAATAGGTAGCATTTCAGGGAACACGAAACACCTACTAAGGACGAAACCACACAAAAGGCATTATTCATGCGATGAGCACCAAAACACTTGTTCTCACTTATTTGTCCTTAGCCCCCAGGTGCAGCC
>NW_027701458.1:0-344 GCF_054177405.1 Leptonychotes weddellii | reverse complement strand
TACTATCACTCCTTCTACTTCCCATCTTCCAATATACTGATATGTTTGGTCCACTGTTGTTTCCTTTTCTATTTTCTCTCTCTGAATTTACAAGCTTTGGTATTGTTCTATGGCCATGTTATTGAGTTTGGGAAGAGAAAGAAGGTAAGCTTTTAATCTGAACTATTTTCCCAGATCTTCTCATTCCACCTGTTCCATGAAGTAGCTCAAGTACTGGTTTTTGTACTTCCTTTTGATATTGGCTTGATTAAAATGGTTATATAGATGGGAAGAACACAGTAAGTGGACATGTTTTGATTTAATTTAGACTTTCTTTGCCAATATTGAAAGTACGATGGTCATAT
>NW_027701457.1:0-344 GCF_054177405.1 Leptonychotes weddellii | reverse complement strand
TATTATGTTTGAGAAAAACTATGGTTAGAGAAACCACTGGATTGATGTATTACCCAGAAAATTCTGGGAGGAAAAAAAGACTACTTTAGAGACCATTTAGCTTGATAAATGAAACCACCAACAGCCTTTGATTAATTATGTGAACGACCAACTCTTGCAAAAAATTCAATCTGGAACATAATAACAAACAATAAGGAGTTGCATACACAGTATAGCAAGGTCCGAGTTTCAGCTCTGAGTCCTTAATAATGGATCAAACACATAGTTAGAGACAGTTAACCTTAATCAGTGGCAAACCTTAATCGGTGGATCCCCAGTTCCCATCTTCACCCTAACCCCCACCT
>NW_027701456.1:0-344 GCF_054177405.1 Leptonychotes weddellii | reverse complement strand
CCAATTTTTCCAGCGCCCCAGGACTCAGTTCTCAGGTTTCTTTTCGTCTTCTCGTCGTTCTCTCTGTGGTAGCTGCGAATCTCACCGTTTTAAGTATTGTTTATGCACTCAAGGCTCAAATTTCCATCCACAGCCCCACAGGTCTACCCTGGATTCCAGGTGGTATGAGACTTGCTCTCTCCACTTGGCTGTTTTATAGACACTTTAAAATGCCACAAATCAAACAACTGACTTCACCCTCTCAACCTCAAGTAATAGCAACCCCATCCTTCCACTTGTCCACTGTAAAGCTTGACGACACGCTCAACCCTTTGGTTTGTCGCATCTATCCACGAGGGAATATT
>NW_027701455.1:0-344 GCF_054177405.1 Leptonychotes weddellii | reverse complement strand
TATATACTCCCCAGAGTCACCCAACTTCTCAAGGATGGGCTGGGGATCCAGGCTATCCAGCTTCAGTTTTCCCACGCTTCCGTCCTTTGCTATGCCACCTGCTACCCATGAAGAATGACTTCTACATATTTCCGTATTTAATACATATATAAATATGAATTCAGAAGCCCAATTTTAAATAATTATTGCACTACGAAACTAAGACACTTACACTGATGGATTAAAAAGTGTTTGCACCTTGATTTGGGCCAACACTAAGGATTAGTATGTAAGAAAGTGGATTTCATATTCACATGAGTTTATTCTAGATATGAAAATCTCCCCCCAAAAGTATCATTAGCTTT
>NW_027701454.1:0-344 GCF_054177405.1 Leptonychotes weddellii | reverse complement strand
CCATCTGTTCATGCATGATGTTCACCTTTTAGATTAAAAAAAATTTTTAGTAATAGTTATATTAAACCCCTCTTAGTTCTAACATCTTTATCACCTCTCGCTCTGGTAATGTTGACTACTTCATCTTTTGACCACGAGTATTTTATTTTTTCTTGCTGTGTCATATAATTTTTGATTAAATGCTGGACAATGTATGTAAAAGAACAGTAGAAACTGAGGTAAGAATTATTGATATCTGGAAACGGAGACACTTCTTTTGGGATGTTAGTGTGGGGAGTTGAGTCCATACAGTCAGTAATTGAACTGGATCTAAATTTTTGTTGTAGGGAAGACTTCAAATTCCT
>NW_027701453.1:0-344 GCF_054177405.1 Leptonychotes weddellii | reverse complement strand
CAGGGTAACTATTGAAAGATAGGAATTTAGTGCCATTGTATTGCCTGTAAGTTGACTGTTACTGTATATTGTCTGTGTTCCTTTCTGGTCTATGTTGCTTTTAGGCTCTCTCTTTGCTTAGAGGACCCCTTTCAAGATTTCCTATGGGGCTGGTTTTGTGTTTGCAAATTCCTTTGGTTTTTGTTTGTCCTGGAAGCTTTTTATCTCTCCTTCAATTTTCAATGACAGCCTAGCTGGATAGAGTATTCTTGGCCATCTGCAGGTTTTTTAAATTATTCTTTAGTCCTTGAGTTTTATTTTTTTTTAGCTATTTTCTTTTTTTTCAGTTTTTTAATTTTTTTAAT
>NW_027701452.1:0-344 GCF_054177405.1 Leptonychotes weddellii | reverse complement strand
GGCACTGATAATTAAAATACAACATTCTAGTTCCAATTATGAACTCAATCTATTACCTCTTCTGAGATTAAAACATTTACACATTGTAATTTGAAAATAAAAGTCTCAGTATATGCTGCCATTTTTAACATGCACCAGATCACTTAAATCTTAGAAAACTTCTCTTTCTGGGTTTTTTAAGCTGTAATCTTTTTTTTTTTTTTAAGATTTTATTGATTTATTTGAGAGAGAGAGCAAGAGTGCGCAGAACAAGAGAGAGAGCATAAGCAGGGGGGAGTGGGAGAGGCAGATGGGGAAGCAGACTCCCCATTGAGCAGAGAGCCCAACATGGGGCTCAATCCCAG
>NW_027701451.1:0-344 GCF_054177405.1 Leptonychotes weddellii | reverse complement strand
TAAAATTTTCCTGCCTTAACCAGCACTAAACTCAGCTTAACATTCTCAGTCTTTATTCTGATTTTATCACTTGGTTATTGTCCAAAGAGTCATAAGTTGTTAAAATTACTTCAATTCAGGCTAACATACTAGGCCAAGCCTCTCAATTATACAGATAATGCAGAGCTTTGGACAGAAGTTCAGTTTAGCAACTCAAGCCCAAAGTCAGGGGGCTTGAGCTGAGCAGGGCATGCATGCACCCTTGGTAGAAGGATGAAGCATTTCATAGTGATTGAAATCACATGCAACAGTTACAGTTCAAATATGGCTGAAATTTGTAACAACCTCCCCAGGCTCAATCTTCT
>NW_027701450.1:0-6326 GCF_054177405.1 Leptonychotes weddellii | reverse complement strand
ATAACCACCCAGAACACTTTTCTTAATCTACTGTGGGCACAAATTTCTTTGAAATTCTGATTAACAGCCATGAACTCTCTGCCTAAAAAATGAATACATTCACAAAATTTAGCATACAATTCCAGGGTTTTCTCAGATCTCTTAAAGTAACCACTAGGGTTTCCACCACTAAAAAACCATCTGCTTAAAATTTTCCTGCATTTAAAATAGAACTAGCCTCCAAGTAAAAATATGAAAGCCTTTGAATCACGGAGGCAACCCTGTATCTTCTAGTCTTTCGATAAGCCCTATCCCCTGATCTTAGTCAAGAGTTCTCAGGGCAGGGGCGCCTGGGTGGCTCAGTCGTTAAGCGGCTGCCTTTGGCTCAGGTCATGATCCCAGAGTCCTGGAATCGAGCCCCACATTAGGCTCCCTGCTCAGCGGGAAGCCTGCTCCTCCCTCTCCCGCTCCCCCTGCTTGTGTTCCCGCTCTCGCTGTCTCTGTCTCTGTCAAATAAATAAATAAAATCTTTAAAAAAAAAAAAAAAAGAGTTCTCAGGGTAACCCTGGTTACTAAGTCTAGTTTTTCCAGACTCTAGCTCTTCTGAGCCGTTGGATTCCCTGAGCCTAAATTATTTGGGACTCTGGTCAGGGGCCCCATCGCCAAGCTTTGCCCCTCGGGGTCTTATCTTGTCAGGCTTTACCACCTACTGAAGGTTTGTCCTTTTGCTACCAATAAAGAAACAGGCCTAAATCCTCAGTCATGCCCATTAAAAACTGTGAAACCCCTAGCTACCATCAATTTACAATGAGACTCCTGGAGACTATTCATCAGGAGAAAGGAAATACTACATTTCATAAAATGTTCCTGTATCTCCTATGTATTAGAATTTCCTTAGGGATACGAAGTATTAATTTATTTTGTAAAAACATAATTCTTATATAATAAAACTTACCCAAGATTTTTATCACTGCTGATGGACACACATATCTCCTGGAAACAGGCCATATTACCTAAAATTCCCACACAGATTTCCTGCCAAATCAAATGTCAAGGTCATAGGTCACAATGTCTTGAAGATAAAAGACACATACAAAAATAACAACTTGAAAAAAACTTTCACTGAGTCAGTATGGGGGAAGAAGAGGAGGTAGCATATAGAAGTACGCTAATCTTGACAAGTTTACAGCATTTGACGGGATGGAAGACACAAGAAAAAGAAAGATCAAAGGCAGGCACAAGTTATGGAAAAAGAAATCTTACGGATGAACTCAGTCTTAAATGGTTAGTAGGATATAGACATGCAAACAAGAAGAAAGACATTCGGACAAGTGGAAAAGTATCAGCAAAGGCAGGAAGGGAATAATGCACATGGCTAATACACTGAACCCTAAAGAGAGCAGCCTGACTGTTGTACAAAATTGGAGAATAACATGAGATAAATACAGCAGGTAAAAAGGATCAGGACTAAGGGACTGGAATGCCATGCTGAAAAGATTAGATTTAATCTAGGAGGTTATATGCATCCATAAAGATCAAGGAAGGGGGCAGCATACTGCAATGTTATTTTAGGAAGATTTTGTTGGCAGCAAAATGCATAGTGCATGATGGTGGAAAATGTTAAAGGAAGTCAATAACCTCAGTAATAACAGACGATGTTTACTTAGCACGTACTAGGCCCAGGCACTACTCCAAGCACTTCCCACATATTATTATTCATATAATAATTTATGAGGCAGGTACTGTTATCATCCCCATTTTTCAGATGAGGGGGAACTAAAGCACAGAGCAGTTAAGCAACCTGCCAGGATCTCCGCCTAGTCAAGAGCAGAGCTCCAGAGCCTGAGCATTTAACAACTATGCCGTACTGCATCTCAGTAATCAAGGTGCAGAGATGAGGGTGGTGACGGCAGGCATGGAAAGGGATGAAGTTGAGAAAGACTCAAGCTGAAAGCAAAATAATCTGATGAGGGGCAAAAGGAGAAGGCAGTTGAACCTCACTCCTAGGTTTCAAGTTTCTTCATTTTTTCTAGTCAGAACTATTGGTCCCACTGACAGGAAAATGGGAAAAGAAAGTGTAGGAAAGGATACAGTGAACTCAGTTAGGCAGTTAGTTTCCAAACTTGCTGGAACATAAGACTCATTAGAGCAGGGAACATGTTAAAAATACAAATTTCTGAGTGCCATCTCAGAGCTACTCAATCAGAATCTCCAGGGTAGGGCCTGGGAAGCTAGTGTTTACCAAACACAGCACGTCATTTTTATGACCAGGTATGTGTGTTCATCACTGAGTCAGGACGTATGGAATTCTGGAATGGAAAATACAGCAAGCAAGTACAGAATGCCTAAAGGAAGTTGAAGATGTGACAACAGAAATCAGAAGCAAGGGCGCAGCTTTGATCCCACAGGCACAGACTCGCAACTTAAAGGTATAAAGAGTGGATGAGCTCACTAAGGAAATGAATTTAAAGAGGACAAGGGATCTGGGTCTGCAGCTTAGAAGGAGTCCACACTGTGTAGGAAGAAAGAAAAAAGCCAATAAAAGTGACAGAGAAATGACTGAAGAGGTCAGAGACTGGGAGAGTGAGGTGGCACCAAAGCTGTAGGAAGGGAAAGCTTCAATAAAATGAGGGTTGTCAAATGCTGGAAAAGATTAAAGGAGAACAGAAGCGGCACAGAGACACATACATTTCCTTACAAATTAAAGGGAGAATGACTGAACTTCCAATCAAAGACATTTCTCATTTTGGCTGTTGGCCAGAATCAGCTTGAGGGAACTTTAGAAGTTGTGTGGAGTCTCACACTTGGAAATTCTGTTTCAACTTATCTGGGTAAGGCCTGACTCAGGATTTTTAAAAGGTCCCAACGGCAAAGCTTCTCAAAATGTGGGCTCTTCTCCAGAGCACTCGCATCATTGGGGAACTTGTTAGAAATCCTCGAGCCTACCACAAACATACGATCAGAAAGTCAGGGGTGGCCCAGTAATCGGTGGTTCTGGGACATGCCGAAGTTGGAGAGCCGGCGTTCCATTCTAACATGTGGCCGAGGCCAAGGATCACGGCTATAGACGGGCTGGGGCTCACAGGCATACATAATGATACGACTAATTCCTGAAAGGTGCCATTACTGACATAAGCTTATTTCCTTTAAGTACTAATCACGAGTCAATGTATTTAAGTTCGAAAAATCCAGGAGAAAAATCCAATCAACTGTCAAATTTTTCTATCAACATAATGACCCCAGGAAAAAGCGGTTCATCAGTTCATCGGGTCCCAATTCAGGAAGAACACTGTCCTAAACAAAATTTGAATTCAGCATTCAATTTGTAAAAATATACTACAGGATTCTCCACTTCATAATTTCAAAGAAAGAAAGGTAATACAGCGCAGTGGTTATACTGAAGTCAGGCCGGCTCAGCTCAAATCCCAGCTCTATTCTTTCCCAGCTGTATGACCCTGGACACATTAACCAGAGACTTAGCTCATTTATTTATAAAGTGAAGATAAATTCCTATCTCACAGAATAGTAAGACCAAATCCTGAGTAAACAGCAGTTATTCGTAAGTATAACTACTTAATATTTACTAATCACCCACGATATGCATAGCACATCCCAACCTAAATGACAGAGAAACACAATCCACTGCACACAGCGTCGATGAAGACTAAATGAGAAGCAGAGATAATTCCTCTAGGGAGTTTACAATCAGCAATGGCCACTGAGAGCTTACTTATTTGGGAAGGCTTAGAAGAAATGCAGCTCCTGGGGTAACAGATGTGACTCTTGAGAGGGATGGAGGGCATATGAAGGGAGGCATGGAGATGGTGATCAACGCAGTGAGCTTGGGACAAGGAGTGGACAGGCCTTGCTAAATTAGAAGCACCATCTGCACAATAGATTTTAGGCTGGAAAGACAAATTAGATTCAGATTATGGAAAGTCCTGAGTGTCAGGCTGAGTTCAGAATGAAGGTTTTTAAGCAATGGAGGATTTTATGGGGGAAAAAAAAAGAGCAATCAACAGAAATGGGAGGTCCAGGCAATGTTCCCTGTTCTGCCACATATTAGGAACATAACTTTGGTCATGCCTGTTTCCCACAGCGGTTAAATGGAAGTATTGATCTCCTTGGTCCAGCCCACTCTAATCATTTTAAACAGGACATTATCGAGTGCCAGGCAATGTTCAATAAAAATCTGCTGACTGATTTGTGGCCAGCAAGAAAATTAAAGTGAGAAAAATGAAAGACTATCTAGCACTATCTGCTGTTATTGCTCCAAAGAGGAAGCTTTAAAAATGTACATACTTACTCTTAACCGAGGACATTTGGATTTGGCCAATACTCCCATAAATATGTCAGGAGCATTGAATTCTTGGAGAAATAGAGCCACATCCTGAAAATTAAAAAATGATTATTAATTTGGATGCTGAATAGTCCTCTTTAAACCCCATAGTTCAGACAACCATTTAAAAAAAATATTCTATATATACCTCCTTTCAGGCTCAAGAAAAAAAAGCCATAGGTTAGGAACTGTATCATTACACAAAAGTAATGTTAGAGAGTCTTTGTGCTATGTGGTCCCAAGGCAATGGAACAAATCCATAAACAAATTTAAACTAACTGTGATACTCCAGGAATATCTTCCTTTTTCTGCCTTGAATGCATTTACCTTAATGATCTTTCTAGCCACCAGGAATGTTAACTCATTCAAACATATTTGCTAGTTGCCAGGTATCCTGCCAGACACTGGGGTGGGGAAAAACGTAAAACTCATAATTCCTGTCTTCTAAGATCTTAAAACACAATGGGGGAAACAGGTTAAAACCCCTACTGGGTCATGCCCCAAATCAGAACTTGCGCTGTCAAAATTCTCAACAGAAAATAATTCTGATCACAGTGTAACTGCGACAGCTTCCTATCTCCTTCCTAGAGTTCGCTCAGGCCACGGCGCCTATAGGGTACAAATGAATGAACCTGGAGCAGTCATGTGATCCAATCTTGCATGCTCCAAGACCAAATCAGTTTGCTGTGGAGATCTGTGTTGTACAATATTTAAATAAAATGAAGTTTTTGATGGTCTATTGCCTCGGATTTTCACCAAACTTGAGGTGTATATTTGTAATAGCTTAACTTAAAACCAGAAGCTGTGTGGCTTAAGTGAAAATGCTCTTCAAAGGGCCCTGGAGGCACCCCAAAGACAGAGGCAGTAATCCTTCATAGCAGCCGAAACCAAGGTAACCTGCATGACTGCTGACTAGAAGAGACGTCCTGTAATTATTAAGAGAGCACAATCAGAGAAAACAGTATTTTCAAAGATACACTCCAAACTGAACGTCACAGCAACAGATGCTCCCCACTTAAAGTGTTCAGAGTGCTGTTTGTCATGTTGGCAACTCTTAGGGCATGCAGAAGAGTGATTTATTTAAACGATAGTTAGTAATTCCTAGGGTAGCACAGGGTTAGGTAGTCTAACAATATCAACACCAATAATAATAATAACGGCAATTAACATTTATTGAGCAAGTGGTCATTAACACAGTGAAGTGGTTTGCATACTATCTTATTTAATTCTCAAAAGATCCCTATAAAGTAGTTATTATTATTAGTCCCATTCCGCTAATAAACAGAAGTTTTAAAAGGTTAAGCAACCTGCCAAAGACTACACAATCAGTAGAACAAAGCCAGGAGAACAGAACCCAGATGAGTCTGACTCATGGACATGCTCTTAATCAGAACACCATGCTACCCCTCAGCTATTCATTCAGTCACTCATGCATTCATTCATTCACTCTTCACCAAGTATTTACTGCAAAACCCAAGCAACAGGCACTGTTTGAGGCTCTGGGGGGACACATCAGTGAACAAGCTAGATAAGGTCCCAGTCTCATGGAATTTTTATTCTAGAGGGATGAGCAAACAATAAACCCATAAACAACTTATCTAAGTGCTACAAGGAAGAGAGACAAGATAGTATGTGCCAGAAGCCAAGATGTGGGGAGGCCTACTTCAGATAGAGAAGGTACCTCTGAAGAGGTGACATTAAGCTTTTAAGAGAAGGAACTTAAATCTATCGGAGGACACAAAGGCTGAATAATTAGATAAGTGTTATGCAACAGAGTGAACACATTTCATGAGAGCACAGAAGAGATGAAATCTGCTTGGAGTGTCTGAGGAGGCATCACAGAGAAGGTGACATTTAGGCTGGGCCGTAAAAGATGAGAAAGATTTTGCTGGCTGGAGGCCATTCCAGGCAGACAGGGACATGAACAGAGCACGAACACATGAAAATGCAGAAAGCATCTGAAGTCTCTGGTCCTGCTCAAACATCAGTGGTAGGAGATAAGCCTGGA
>NW_027701449.1:0-344 GCF_054177405.1 Leptonychotes weddellii | reverse complement strand
TGTACCTGCACTGTCCTCTGTCACCCCAGACAAGTCGTCCCATCTGAAGCCATCCTAGACCAGGGATCTCTCGGTCAACTGCCAGCCAGCCTCCAGGAAGAGAGCCAACAGGCTGACAAGGACAGGCCAGAGCCCTGTGGCAGCCCAGCCCATACCAACAGAACCAGGCAGCTACACTCACCCTAATTCAAAGAACGGCAAGCTAAATGATCACACTTGCTGTCGTAACAGCAGCAGGTGGGGAAGACATGGGTATTTGATGATGCAAGCTTGGTCAAAATGGGATGGCATTAGGTAATGTTTGTGTTAAAACAGAAGCATAAAGAAGATCCAGAATTAGAAAC
>NW_027701448.1:0-344 GCF_054177405.1 Leptonychotes weddellii | reverse complement strand
TGGTGGGGGAGGTAACGGCAGCCTCTTCAGCTCCTGGGAGAGAGGGAGATTGGTGTTCTCACAAAGGCCCAGCGCCTGTCCTCCTTCAGGGCCATCCAATCACTAGGTGCTTAGGTGGTTATGTCCCAGAAAGGGCACCTTGTCCCTCCGGCTGCCTCTAGGACCAGCCAGGCCCCCAAACTTGCTGGGGAGAGGGAAACCTCACCAATGAGCAAAATCCTCCTGTGTGACATTCCTCAGCTTCCTGCCTCTTCCCTTCCCCAAATTGTTCCAGAACTGTCTGTTCCCTCATCTGGCACCACCCAGGCTACCACATATCATGAGCCTGTTTTTTTGGGGGGGGT
>NW_027701447.1:0-344 GCF_054177405.1 Leptonychotes weddellii | reverse complement strand
GTTGAGAGATAAATTATTCCAGGTTGTTTTTCTTCTCCTCCTCCTTCTTCCTAAAAGATTCTTAAGAATTTTTGCAGAAAACATAACTCATATGTCAAACTGGGAACCCATGAATGTTTTGTTCAACCCACAAAATTTAGCATGGCACTTTATTTTTAAAAAATGAAGTTTTTGCAATCCTTAAATGTTAAGAAATATCGCATAATATTTACATGATATAAAATGTTTTTCTGTATTTCACAATAGATGTAGTAAGATAGCCACACTTTTATCTCACTTTTTAGTCTTCAAGTGAGAATTGGTGAGGAAATTAATGTAGTATAATATCTAGAAATATATATTTT
>NW_027701446.1:0-344 GCF_054177405.1 Leptonychotes weddellii | reverse complement strand
TCCTTCTGGCTAATTGTAAATCTTTCTGATTTATCCTTCATGACAACTCTTGCATTCACGTTCTTTTCTAATTCTGCAGCCTGGGCTCTAGTTCAGCTCCTTTTTGACTTATGCCTGGGCTGTTGCAATGGTCTTCAATCCACCTCACTGCCATCTGTCTGTGCTCTCTCCAGTGCATTCTAGACTCTGTCGCCAGAGTCGTCTTTTTTTTTTAATTTTTTTATTCTTATGTTAATCCCCATACATTTCATCATTAGTTTTAGATGTAGTGTTCCATGATTCATTGTGCATAACACCCAGTGCTCCATGCAGAACGTGCCCTCCTCAATACCCATCACCAGGCT
>NW_027701445.1:0-344 GCF_054177405.1 Leptonychotes weddellii | reverse complement strand
TCCAGGTCTAATGGTTTTGATGTGGTGTTCCTGTCTCTTCTTTTTACACAAGAAAAGGAATACTTGAGCTTTTTAGAGCCTTGGATATAACATACTGGCTCTTCAGATATGTATCTATTAAACTCTGAGTGTTTTTATAATTCAAAGTATTTTTAATAGTAGGAATGTACCTATATAATAGAATTCAAAAATGTTTTGATTGACCCTCCACCTGTGCCCACACCCTGAACCTGATGGTGTTACTCACCAACAAGTATACCATGTACTTTCTTTCTTCACTGCTTTACACATGTGGTTTGCTTTGCCTGAAATGTCCTCCAACCTTATTTTTTTCAAAGATCATG
>NW_027701444.1:0-344 GCF_054177405.1 Leptonychotes weddellii | reverse complement strand
CTTGATTTTGGCTCAGGTCATGATCTTGGGGTCCTGGGATCGAGCCCCATATCAGGCTCTGTGCTGAGCTGGGAGTCTGCTCAAGGATTCTCTCTCCCTCTCCCTCTGCCCTCTCTCTATCTCTAAAATAAATAAATAAATCTTAAAAAAAAAAAGAAATATAATTTGTCAACAAGCCGTTGAATTTAATAAGAAAAGGCAAAACTAGGCAATTAAAATATTTAAATTAGCTTCTTTAATCATGCATTTATTTCAAGGTGATGAAAAATTATAAATTTTACTATTATATAAGGTATAATAACTGAGTTACTGATTTTAAAGGGAGTTGAGAAAGAAGGGAGATG
>NW_027701443.1:0-344 GCF_054177405.1 Leptonychotes weddellii | reverse complement strand
CTGTGTCAGGGCACTCCCCAGGGTGGTGTGGTGGGCAGGGAAGGGTAAAGTCCAGATCTTTTGAAGAGGAATGATTCTCTTACAGTTCATTGCTTATGAGCTCTGTAAAATTTTTTTTCACACCATAGACACCAACTGTTGACTTAAAAAAAAAAAAAAAAAAAACACCCACTGCAAATTCCACACCATGATGATTGCTGACATAAACTGCCTCCCTCCCACCCCTACCTCACACACCTCTGTTCTGACAAGTGGGGAAGCAGAATCCAGGGAAGTAGAAACCAGGGAAGCAGAATCAGGACCACAACCCCTGTTCCTTGAGTCATTTCACTTCTCTTTCTAGG
>NW_027701442.1:0-344 GCF_054177405.1 Leptonychotes weddellii | reverse complement strand
ATTTTGGCTTTAGGTTGACCACAAGGGGGCAGTAATTCTAATATAAAATGGGCTGGATTACAGAAACCTTAAAGTGAAAAACTAACATTTTTTATTTATTTTTTTAAAGAGCTTTTATTTATTTATTTGAAGAGAGAGACACAGTGAGAGAGGGAACACAAGCAGGGGGAGTGGGAGAGGGAGAAGCAGGCTTCCCGCGGAGCAGGGAGCCCGATGAGGGGCTCGATCCCAGGACCCCGGGATCATGACCTGAGCCCAAGGCAGACGCTTAACGACTGAGCCATCCAGGCACCCCTAAGATTTATTTTTTAAAGCTCAAGAAACACTAAGAATTAAGCAACTTT
>NW_027701441.1:0-344 GCF_054177405.1 Leptonychotes weddellii | reverse complement strand
GGGGGAGTGGGAGAGGGAGAAGCAGGCTTCCCGCCGAGCAGGGAGCCCGATGTGGGACTCGATCCCAGAACCCTGGGATCATGACCTGAGCCGAAGGCAGACGCTTAACGACTGAGCCACCCAGGCACCCCCCTTCTTTTTTTTTAAAAAGATTTTATTATTCATTTGAGACACAGAGATACAGAGAGAGAGAGAGTGCATGAGCAGGGGGAGAGGCAGAGCGAGAGAGAGAAGCAGGAACCCCACTGAGCCAGGAGCCGGATATGGGGCTTGATCCCAGGACCCTGGGATCAGGACCTGAGCTGAAGGCAGATGCTCAACCATCTGAGCCACCAAGGCGCCCC
>NW_027701440.1:0-344 GCF_054177405.1 Leptonychotes weddellii | reverse complement strand
TAGTCCAGCAAATAATTTTTGGGTACTTTCTGAGTCCATAAACACAATGACAGTTACTCTTCAAAACTTACTTCTTCAGACGTAAAATAAAAATAAAATGAAATATAAAATAGTTTCCAGTTCTCTAACTTCTCTCTGGCCTCATCCTGCTGCTCTTCGTGTACCTGTGGTACTATCTCCTGGGTATGCTCTACATCATTCACTTGTTAGAGAGCCCCAAAGTTTCACCAACCTCCTTGACACAGACAAGATACTCAGTTTCTTACAGTTGTGAAGTTAGCATCTCAGAAAACAATATGCATATTCTTAGCTCTTTATAAAATGTGTGTCAAATAATACATTAT
>NW_027701439.1:0-6327 GCF_054177405.1 Leptonychotes weddellii | reverse complement strand
TCTCAGCAGGTGTGGAACAGCCTCGACCCAAGGCCAGGGAACTTCCCACCAACTTTACCTTCTCCAAGATGATCTGAATCCCAGCCTTGGGGAGGAGTCCTCTTCCAAGTTTGTTTCTTCCTTGGGTAATTTCTCTCAGCCATAGTGTATTCTTGAGCATTCTCTGTACTTTCTTATGGCTAACCCCCTGTTATAGTTAGTAATTCTTTTAACTTTTCCCGTTCAAATTGCTGTGTGGTTTCCTGGCTCCTAATGGGGATATTGACAGATGTTCCTGCTTTCTTGCTGGGTGACCCTGGGTAAATCCTTTACCCCTCTGTGCCTCCCATGTACAGTGAGGATAATAAGAGCGGCACCACCTACTTCAGAGGCTTGTAGCACAATTAAATGATGCAATGCATGTAAACTGCTTAGTAGAGGAATTGACATATAATTTTTTGTTTGTTGCTCGAAGATAGGGAGGAACAGTGAAAGAGACTACCACATTAAAGGAATTTTAAAGTCATTAATGATGCCAACTGTGAGACTAGATGCAAGTAATAATAGCTTAATCAAATGAGTTCCCTCTCCTCTTTTAAAGGTGGCAAGCCTGGTAAACAAATTTTGCAATTACTGAAATCAGTGGTGATGTATGGCATGTGTGGGAGTGGAGCCCATAGAAAGTCACACCTAAAAACAATAAAACACAGAATAGCTTCTGGGTATCATTTTATTACTCACAAAATCCAACTGAGGATATAAAAACCTTGAACAAACCATCTCAAAATAGAGTAGCTTCAGGGACTCTTTCTGTCTTGCAACTGGGCAACAGTCATCCCTACTTGTCTGCTCATCTGCCCATGAATCTTGAGAGTGATTAGATTTCTCATGTGGCTTATGGTGTACTCCACGTGCCCAGACAAGATCTGAGGAAGAGCTGTGTCTCTCTCCACTTCATTTCTTCTTTCTCTCTTAATCAGAAGTGGGGTGAGAATAGGAAAGAAAACACACTATTTTTAAAGAAGTGTTTTACCTTCTGTTCTTGGACTCTAAATGTCTTGGTACAAAGATTCTCTTACAAATGAAGAATCTTGGTTTGAGTTTTGGAAATAATAATCCAACTTACTCCTACCCCTTAAACTTTGATATTGATTTTAACTACATCCTTTTTGGTATAAAACTGTGTATGTGTGTACTCATGCAAAAGATGATTTGATACAGGCTTACTGCTCCTCTTAACCATAACTCAATACTGAAACAATCCTCTTGCTTTTCAAGCTATCCCATTTGACAGCACCACCATTTCTGGATGTTTCTGTTTAAACATTCAGCATGCTCAGGAATAGGTCCTTTTCCTACCCTGATTAATGGCGCTCTTTTATATTTCTAGGAAAATGAACAGGAATTTCTCCAAATGTCTTTAGATTTGCACATGCTGTATACACGAGCCACTCATGTAAATCTACAAAAGAGTGACGTATGTTCTTCTTTGGGGGACTCTTTATTATGTAAATATATTTATACCAAGATAGGCACACACATAGTAATGCCCCTGTGTGTGTCCATGCATAGACAGAGTAGTCTAAGGAAGACATAAAGTTCACTGGTTGGGAGTGAATCTCAGGGTACCTTTTCTTTATAATCACCTTCTGTGTTCTCTGGGTTAGCAAAGGCCAGGAAGACTTGTTCCAGCGTTATCTGACCGATGGAATAGTCTTCTAAATTGAATTGCTCTTTAGCATCCTCCAAAATACCAAACACCTTTAGCAACAACAGCAATAAAAAAGTGCAGTTACCATTTTTATAGTCCTCCCCTCCAGTGCCCAACCCAGATAAGCCTCTCCTGCACTTCCTCCAAGTCCTGTCAAGTTAATGTTGGAGGACAAAAGGGGGAGATGAGAAAACGATAGAAAACATAAATTGAGAATCTGCAAGGAAGCCGTTCTCTGTCCCCCTTCTCTTGATGGACAGAGATTAATAATGGGATTTAAGGAATAAATCAATTAAATTCTAGGGACTTTTGGAAAATAACATACTTTAGGTTACCTTTCTGCTCCTTATACAATGTCAGGCTCCCATTACACATGCCTGGATATCAAATACTGCCCCCATCATTAGTGCTTTCTAAATATATAATGTTAGAAGGTCATGGTTTCTATATTACCTTTCCCCAGCTGTTGTCCTTGCTGGGAATGTAGTAGGTAAGGATCCCTTGATTCTCCTGCTTTAATACACTACCTAAGAAATGAAAGACAGGATAGATGAATAATCTTGCAGATACTATTTTAAATTTCCAAAATATTGCTACATCAACTTAATTATTCACAATAGAGGGGTGAAGAGACATTGTTAATACAAAAAGGGACATGGTCAAATAACCTGCTCTCTTTGATATATATGACATGGTTAATTCCTTTTGGATTTATTTCTGATGAAATATTCTTATTATAATGGATTTCATAACAGTTATTGAGGGCAGGCTTTCAGGCACAGTAAAATTGTCAGCTCACATACCCCATGGAGAAACTCTGAGCCTTCTAAAATTCTGTTACAAGACTTTATTCCTGAACATAGTGCTGAGAATATGAGCTGGCCGGATTTTCACCTCGGTTGTGTGGATATGTATGCATGTGCTGTGTGCTTGGTGGGGAGGAGAGCAGGACAAGGCCTCCTTGCTTTTTCATTATTACATGTCCTGTGAAAGAGGAAATCATACATATAAATCACCAAAGTCAGGCTGTGTGTTCTGATTTTGTTCACTGGTGAATAAGAACCCACTGGTGGAACGAAAGGGAAGAGGGTGGTATCCACTTCTAATTGGAACAAATGTGTTTACTCTCATCAGTGCACATTTGTAGGTTGTTGCAAATTGGATTAACTGGGGTCAAAATCTTTTAAAGTAAAAAATACATGTTTATAATAAGGGTGAGTGGATTTTCTTATGTGAATTTTAATGTGTGTATTGTTTCCATGATGCCATAAAGCTCTTTTTTGTGTGTGAAAAACTTGAAACATGGAGTTTAATGAATTATTCAAAGCAAACATTGGTGAAATCACCCCATTTAGGCCAAGTAATAGTAACGCAGAGACTTCCATGTCCCACTCCTCAGCCTCTATCCCACATAAAAAATTACCAATACCTTCATTGTTATTGTGGATATTTCCTTTTCAAAGGTGTTTTTACCAATGCATATACCTCTAAAAACTGAGGTAGAGTTTTCCTACCTTTGACCTCTATGTGAATGGAATCATCTGGTATATTTTCTTTTCTTTCTTCTTCTTTTACTCAGTGTTTGTGAGATTCATTCATGCGGTTGCATATAGCTATAATTCGTTTTCTTCTCTAAATAGTAATCTGGCATATGAATATTCTGCCATTTATCAATTAGGCTACTGATAGACATGGAAATTGACTATTGTGAATATTACTGACTTAAATATTATTTTACTTATCTCCTTTTACAGGTGGATGCAAGTATCTAAAATATAGCTGTAGGTAGAATCATTGGGCCATTGCTTTTTAAAAAATTGGTCCAGTTTCACCTGTGAAATATAGTGAGTTGGAAAGACTGTCACTCCCACTGCTACTACAAGAAAGCTGGACAAATTGCAAATTAATGCATTTCTTGAACCCATCAGTTTTCTGACAGGGCAAACTCAGGGCAAATAACTAACCCATATCCGGGTAGAGACAGGCATCTACAGAGAAGATCAGGACCATAGCATTTGCTTGTACAAGGCAGACACTACCAGATGACATAAGCTGCAATAAAAAATGTAATAAGTTGCTAAAGATCAAGTGTGGGATAGCAAGAGAATGATGAAGCCCATTTTTAAAATTTTTATCCTCTCTGATTTAGGTTTTTTAGTAGCGCTTACTTCTTAAACACATTAGAGAACTGAATTTTGCTTGTGAGCCAAGCTGAAATTTTTTTTCATTCAATGCAGGAGTTAAGTCTATTTACATATATTGAAAGGAATAGTATGTTTAATTATAGTCCTCCTATATAATTTTTAAAGTTATATATGCATATATACTGGATAAATGCATAAATATCAATACAAATGTAAATATACAAAATACGTCTGTCTGTGTTTGTATGTATTTCACTTTGTTGGCTCGTTCTTATTCTTACTGTTATATTTGTGATACAGTAAAGAATATATTTTTGTTCTAATGGTTAAATTCATTCTAACATCTTTTCCTAATACCCATAAATTGTCCCTTCTTTTTAAGATACTGGGATAAATATTCAGTGGTCACCAAGAGTACTTATGCAGAAACTTCTCCAATCATTCCTCAGTCAACATGAAATTTTTGTCTGTGTAGTCTTCAGGGAGAGCCATCAGGAATAACATCCCCTGAATACCTATTTGTTTATAACTCTTTTTGAGTTTTATTCTTGAACATCATTTTGACTATATATGAAAACTATGGCTTCCATTTTTCTTAGCATAAAATGTTTTGTCACAAAGCCCAAAATCAATCTAATTTTCTTCCCTTATAAATTTTCTTTCTTTCCCTTGTTTTTTTTTTTATCTGGGATCCAAAGGTCATCCCACTTTATTATTAAAATACAATTGTTATATTGGAATATTCCTTGGTGTTGATGATACTGGGTCAATTTTTCAGGTTGTCCTTTCAGTAAGCAGGTTTGTTTCATCTTAGGAAATTTTCTTGAATGATAGTTTTTAGTATTTGTTCTAATCTATGGCTTTGCTTTTCTCCTTTTGGACTAATTTCATAGTTGTGTTGGATTGTCCTTGCCTTACGTCTCACTTACTTTTTTTTGAAAGCTTACCTGTGTTTCCATTTGGTGGTTTTCTGTTTTTCTCCTTTCCAATCTCCATTTCCCTCGTGCTTTCTATGTGGTTTGTTTGCTCTTGATAGTTAAGTATTTCTGAACTGTTTACCGTCTCCAATGTGGTCAGCTGTCTGCATATCACCCTGTTGGTTAGCCATTTAATCTCTTTGTCCTTTCAATTGGAATTTAGGATTTTCTTACATACCATTCATCCCCTTCTTAATTCTTTAGGCTCACGTTGAAATATTAGATAATAGTTTCATCTGCTTTGTGGCCTTATAGCTCTGCTGTTCTTTCAATGTCTGTAGGTATTTTCTTTTATCCTCTTTTACTTATGATATTTTTCTGTAGGATTCAATGATAATCTTTTCAGTCATTTATCTTTGAGATTCATTTTCTTAAAGCTTTAGAAGGAGTTTCCTATATAGAAAGTGAGGTGGGACAGAATATCTTTCTTAGCTTTAGAGTCCTCTCCTGTAGGGTTCCTTCTGAGAGGCTTCTGGGATGTATCAAGTAATATGGCCTCCCAGTGTAGACCTTCCTCTGGTACTTTCTCATATCTGCCTCCTGTGAGTCTCTCCCCAATCCAAGCTTAAATTTCAGATCCTTTCCGGCAGAGAGGATCTCTGCTTGCTCCTGCTTGGAATCAGAGATGCTCCTGATCGCCCACTGGAGGGTCCCCCTTTACATGGCAGTCTCAGCATGAGCTTCCCAACCCTGAAGAGGGTCCAGAACTTCATCAGTGATCCCAGTGCTACAATGGCATTTGCTTCCACAATTAGCATTTTCTAACTGCTCACTGTTTCCTTTCTTTTGTTTGGCTGCTGCTTCTTTTTTTTTTTTTCTTGTTTTCTGGTTAAAATTTTTTTCTCTCTTTTGTTTGTAAGCCAACTATTGTATTAAGGATGTATTTGTTTTAATTTTGATCAATTTCTAGTTTCGTTTTACCAGCAGTACTTTTCAGAATATATAATCTTCCACGTTGTAGAAATAGAATCATCTTTGCTTTTTTTTTTTTTTTTTAGATTTTATTGTATTTATTTGAGAGAGAGAGAGAGTGAAAGAGAGAGCACAAGAAGGGGTAGGGTCAGAGGGAGAAGAAAACTCCCTGCCGAGTAGGGAGCCCGACACGGGACTCGATCCTGGGACTCCAGGATCATGACCTGAGCTGAAGGCAGTCGCTTAACCAACTGAGCCACCCAGGCGCCCCCATCTTTGCATTTTATTTTTTATTTTTATTTATTTATTTATTTATTTTTATTCTTATGTTAATCCCCATACATTACATCATTAGTTCTAGATGAAGTGTTCCATGATTCATTGTTTGTGCATAACACCCAGGGCTCCATGCAGAACGTGCCCTCCTCAATACCCACCACCAGTCCAACCCATCCTCCCACCCCCCTCCCCTCTAGAACCCCCAGCCTGTTTTTCAGAGTCCATCGTCTCTCATGGTTCGTCCACCCCTCCGATTTCCCCCGCTTCATTCTTCCCCTCCCGCTACCTTCTTCTTCTTCTTTTTTTTTTCTTAACATATATTGCA
>NW_027701438.1:0-344 GCF_054177405.1 Leptonychotes weddellii | reverse complement strand
TTGCCCCCCACCGCACCCCAGCTCCAGCAAGCACCGTCTGTCCTCCGTGTCCATGAGCTCAGGGGTTTCTTCATTCAGTTTTAACTGCAGTCTTGTAATAAAACGCCCGGTCCAACTCTGCTCTGTGGAGCCAGAGGCTTTCACTGTGGTCCATTACTTTATAAAATGTTGTATGGCCCCGCCACTTGATTTCTGAAAAAAAAAAAAAAAAAAAGCTGTATTTTATAAAGGTGTGCGGTTGACCCCTGAACAATGCAGGGTTGTCGGGGCACCGCCCCCGGCACAGCCAGAAATCTGCATGTTAACTTCTGACTCCCCAAACACCTCACTGCTAACAGCCCACT